>NC_135487.1:117342627-117487992 GCF_052094955.1 Ictidomys tridecemlineatus
ACTTGCATTAATAATTTTCCTTCATTGTGTCCAAGTCCTTTAGTTTGTCCTAGTGACAATGACAGTACCTGAGCCAGGAGAAGAAAAAGAAGAGATGTCGAAGACCAGAGTTAGAGAACCCAGCCAACACCCCAAACTACAGAGAAAATAACTGAATCTAGGGAGTAAAAACAACCAGTGTGTAGGACACCACAAACAGCCTGCACCCCAAATCATACACAGTTTAGCCTTCACCACACAAGGTTCCAGGACTTCCCTCTCATTAGCATGCATATGCCACATAAAAAACCAAAAGTCGTCAGATAGATATGTCTCTATTATTTAGAACAACAACAACAAAAATTTGATGGACAAGTATTCCAAATGAACTTAACTTCCAGTTTAAAACTTGTTAGGTATAAATTTATAAACCAATTGTGAGTATAATTTTTTATGTGCTGTCTAGTACAATGCTTTGCAATGAAACTTAAATATGTACAGAATCACACATATATAATACACATATGAATATATGTGATATATGTATATGTTAAAATATTGATCAAAGGCTGGGGTGCTATTCAATGGCAGAATGCTTACTTAGCACACAGAAGGACTTGAGCTCAAATTTCCTGTATTATGAAAGTTGATCAAAATGTTATGTATCACAAAAAAAGTAGTGTGGTAAGAGGAGAGCGGGTCAGAGCCAGGCTCTAGTTCAGGAATCTGGGGTCTATGAACAAGAAGAGCTGGGATGAGCCATGGTGTTACACCTTAGCTGGTACATGGGAAAACAGTGATGGGGAAGACTGTGTGAGAAGGAAATGAAGATGTGGCTCAACACCACACCCACCATGGCAGCTCCAAAAGGGGAAGGCAACAACCTGATGTGTGCTTAGCACTTCCTGCCAGCTGGGTACTGTGCTTAGCACTTCACAGATGTTTCTTACTTAAAGTCCACAATTAAAAATCCATGAAATTGTCCATTTTTATTTGACAATTGAGGTCATCATCTGAGAAATAAGTATTCAGGGCAACCAGAGAAAATAAGGACTAACATGACCCAAGAATATCTGGCATGAGAATTTCAAGGTTCAGACTTAGAGAAACCTGAGCAGAAGTGATTGAGGATATGGCCATGCAGGTGATTGGAGACGGCGAATCAATTGGTGCTCCCAAAAGGCAAAACAGAAGACACAGAGTGGAATGATGTGTCAATAGTTTGAGGAGTGGGGCCTCTGTTAACACTCAAATTAACCTAGGAATATTGAAGAGAGCCAGAGAAATTTGGTGAACATACTTATCTGAAGAGGCAGGCAAGAGATTGGGGCAGGACTGAAAGTCAACCATGTGAAATAAATGTGCCTTCCACCCAGTGCTTTCTTCACGTCCTCGTTTCCTTAGAATCAGGAACATTTTGCCACATACTGAGGTCCCCCTAGGTGAAGAAAAGGAAGCCACTCTAGAGAATGTGGAAGGTCTATAATAATGAGACAGAGCCTAGTGAGGTGGAAGGAAGACCAACTAAAAAGCAAAGCACTTTATTAGGTCTCTAAGCCGTGTAAACCCCAGCTTGTCTATTAAAGTCTCAGTGCCACACTTTGCCAGTTGGGTCGTGTAAACTATAAAAATATAGTAAAACCTGTCCTACTATAAATGAAATTGGAAAAAACAGGCTCCAGGCGAATATATGTCTCCCACCTATAGCCAAACTTCCATAGAATTTTTTGTTTTTGCCTTTTTATATTTTACAATAATTACATTTTTTTTAACTTTAGAAGTTTACAGTCATATGTAGCAGTGGATTCATACATCTATGCAATTTCAGTTCATGATTTGCCCCTCTCCCTCTCTCTTTTTCCTCCCATCCTCCTTCTCCCAAATATCCTTCATCTACTCTACTAGACTTCCTTTTCCTAATATAATAATTTATATTTGATTGGTTCTTTCTACCTATGTATAAAGGTGGAGTTCCCTGTGGTATATTTATATGTGCATATAACAACTTTTTCAGAATTCCTTTTGGGGCTGGGGTTGTGGCTCAGTGAAGAGCACTTGCCTCTCATGCCCAAGTCCCTGGGTATTATCCTCAGCACCCAGTAAAAATAAATAAAGATATTGTGTCCATCTACAACTAAAAATAAAATCATTCTTCACTGCCTCCCCTTACCCATCCCTGCACTCTGCCTCACAATCTTCTTCATTACTGTTCTTTCCTTTATGTGTAAAATATCCTTTTCTGCCCTCCCCATTTCCTTTGTTTTACTCTAGTTTCAGCATGAGAATAAACATCCAAGCTTCAAGTTTTTGTGTTTGCCTTAGTTCATGTAGCATGATATTCTCATTTCTATCCATTTATTCGCAAACACCATAATTTCATCCTCTTTTATGGTTTTGTAGAACTCCAGTGCATCTCTCCCCACCCCCCTCTCTCTGTCTCACACACACACATACACACAAACATTTTATATATATATAATGTATATATATATATATATATATATATGATCAGAATTTTAAAATTCATTTATCTATTGTGGGGAATATTGAGGTTGATTTCATAATTTAGCTATTGCAAAATGTGCTGCTGTAAATATTGAGGAAGCTGTCACTGTAGTATATTTTAGAAGTTTTGGGAAAATACCTAGGAATGGGAAGATGCTCATAGGATGGTTACATCTCTAGTTTTTTGATGAATCTCAATTCTGCTTATGGAATGGTACTAGTCTGCAGTTACAATGTACAAGTGCACCTTTCCCCCACAACCTTGCCCACATTTTTTGTTTGTGTATCCTTGACAATTGCCATTTCCGGGTGAGGTGAAATTTCAGTTTTGTTTTCATTTTGTGTTTTTCTGATTGCTTGTGAGGTTGAACATTATCTCATATATTTGACTATTTGTATTTCTTTTGTTAAGTTTCCATTTAGTTATATTGCCCATTTATTGATTGGGTTATTTGGAATATTTTTGTGTGAAGTGTTTTGAGTTCTTTGTATATTCTGGATATTAATTCCTTATCAGATGAGTAGCTGGTCAAGATTTTTTCCCATTCTGTAGGCTCTCTGTTCACACACTTATTTCTTTCCTTTGCTGGAAAGAAGCTTTCTAGTTTGATGGCATCCCACTTATTTATTCTTAATTTCAATTCATGCACTTTTTTTCTTTTTTATTAGTTGTTCAAAACATTACAAAGCTCTTGACATATCATATTTCATACATTTGATTCAAGAGGGTTATGAACTCCCATTTTTACCCTATATACAGATTGCAGAATCTCATCGGTTACACATCCACGTTTTTACATACTGTCATACTAGTGTCTGTTGTATTCTGCTGCCTTTCCTATCCTCTACTATCCCCCCTCCCCTCCCCTCCCATCTTCTCTCTCTACCCCATCTACTGTAATTTATTTCTCTCTCTTGTTTTTTTCCCTTTCCCCTCACTTCCTCTTATGTGTAATTTTGTATAAAAATGAGGGTATTTCATGCACTTTTGAGTATCCTGTTAAGGAGGTTGGTGCCAGTAATTTTATGATGGAATGTTAGCCCTATATTCTCTTCTAGCAGTTGTAATGTTTCTGGTCTAATTCTTAAGTGTTTGATCCATTTTGATTTGAGTTTTGTGCAGGGTGCAAAATAGGGTTTTAGTGTTATTTTTCTACATATCACTATCCAGTTGTCTTAGCACCATTTATTTAAAATGTTTTTCCTCCAATGTATATTTTTTTGCACCTTTGTTAAGTATCAGATGGCTCTAAGTATGTGGATTTGTCTCTGTCTTTTACTCTGTCCTATTGGTCTTTGGGTCTATGTTGGTGCCAATATCATGCTGTTTTTGTTATTACAGCTCAGCGGCATTATTTATTGTCTGGAGCTACAATATAATATAGAGTTAAAAGGAGTCAAGTGCATTCCAGAGCCAACATACCTGAAGCTTGAAGGTCAGGGAATCTACATGCACATTCTCAACAGAATTTTTCTTCTGATTATCTTCTGTTTGCAGACACCTCTGGCAACATTAAGGACATGCTCTTGAAAACCACGTGTGTTGTCAGATGATCCTTTAAGAGCATCATCCTCTATCTTGGCATGATTTTTTATTGGAATGGAAGCATCTAAATTCAGCTCTGAAAATAAAACCAGAGACAACAGAATCCTTTATTATCTATGATCTCACTGTGACACACTCTTCCACTAAGAGGGTCGCCAAATGAAGAAAGCAGCTTTGGACAAGGAAGCCCATGAGTTGATATGCAGCTTATAATGACTCTGATATTTTATTTTTTCTTTCTTTTACTCTTATGCTTACTTTTATGTGTAGAGAGCTACACAGACTCTGACTGATTCTACCCTTAAAAATGTCCACTGTACTGGGCACAGTGCTCAGGACTATAATCCCATTGGCTCAGGAGGCTAAGACAGGAGAATCATGAATTCAAATCCAGACTCAGCAACTATAAGATGCCCCTACCTCCTAAGTGCAAACAATATGCAAATATATGGCTGGCATAGCAAAGGCACAATGAAAGAAAACTGACCAGGATATAGGAAAATAGCAAAGCTTAAGATCCACCTGACCTCTGTACCTACTCTGAAACAAAATGGGTCTCCTGCCTTTGTATGCATATATCTTAGCCTACACAGTGGAGTTGAGGGCAGAGAATTTGTGCTTCACTAAGGAGACAAGTTGGACTCATCTGAATTATGATAGGAGTACTCACTGGCTTCATCCACAGCAGAGCTGACTTTAGGCTCATTGATGGGAAGACAGAGCTTCTGAGAAGTTCTTGTGAGTCAGGTGAATCAAGTTGACCAGAGGGTACAAAATACTTTTTGATCAGCAAGAGGTCATTTTCTTTCTCTTCCTGCAATTCACCATTGAGACTTTTGAGACAGTAAAGAATAACAGATGAAATCAAGGTTGTTTAGAAGCTAGAGCCTCCCAGCTGGTCCTGCTTCAAAGCTGAAGGTTGGAGTCCCCAGAAAGTCCCTCCCTTCAAATATGATCTAGGAAACCATTTTTTTTAAATTTTATGGACATAGTTATCACTCTATGAGAGTGGGAGAGCCACCAGTGCCCAGTGTACTAGCCAGAGAACAAGCTAATGAGGAAGAAGGCTCGACTCCATCTCTAAGGTATATGGCCTCAGAAGGAGCACACAATGAGAAACAAAGCTCTGGTTGAACCTCCTGCATGACTATATTGACACTTACATATAGATGGCCAGGAAATACAGCCTGGTATATAACAGAGTGCCAGAGAACTTGGGCCTTCTGTTAATTTATCTATCCATTTTTGACATAATACTTTTGGGGGGGGCATAGGGGGTGTCTTTCTGCTTTTCTTGCCATTGCACACCTGTCCATACTCTCAGACCATTAGTATAGAAAGACAGTTATAAAATTCTGATTTTATAACTTAAAAGTTAATAAGTGATTTCTTTAAAAGCAAGAAATGTTCAAGACTGACTGCACAGTTCTTCTTAGCCAGGGTATAGGTGGTACATTTACATAAGAATTTTTTTTTCCAAATCTCAGAAACTCTGTTTGTGTTCTTCTAATTCATATTGTAATTCCCATATGATTTCTTTGATTCATTCCAGGCCCTCCTTCATGGTTCATTTCAGCCCCGAAAGATACTGCCATTATGGTGTTTGTAGCAGTACACAACATCTAGGGCCTGCAAAGAAGGAACCCAAACATGTTATGGGTTAAAAACAAGTGAACCTGAGAGCGGGCTTCAGTGGTGCACACCTGTAATGCCAGAGGCTCAGGAGACTGAGACAAGAGGATCTGGAGTTCAAAGTCAGCTTGAGCAACTGCAAGATGCTAAGCCACTCAGTGAAACCCTGTCTCTTAATAAAATACAAAAAAGGCTGGTAATGTGGCTCAGTGGTTGAGTGCCCCTGACCCCCCCCCCACACACACACACAAATTAACCCAAGTAGAATTCATCAGGACTAATGGATGACAACTGCTGTCATGATTAACTTACTGTTGAGAAATGAGTACTCAGCACTTCAAATTCCTTCACCTTCCAAACAAAGATTCAGATACGTGAATCTATAGCTCAGTCACAAAACAGGAGTGAGGAGGTAGGGATGAGTGTGCTAGGTAACAGTCTAACAGAATTAGAAAGTAGGAGATGTCATGGAATGTTGAGAGCCCCTGCCATCCAATGGCCTCATGCTGCCTGATCCACTGTTTTTTTCAGAAGGTCACCACAGACGTAGACCACCACTCATTGGGCAGTGTCAGTAGTTGTATACCCTCATGCCAATATTACCAACTTCTCTTTGTTCCCTTCTCCAAATTTACCATATTTCACTTTTCTCCTATGGGTGGATGTTGAGAATCCTCAAAGTAAAAATGGTTTCCCACCAAGGTAAAATTATCTGCAGGAATTCCCAGTAATCACTTCATTATTTCCGTAATATTAAAGTGGTCATAAGACTTTTTCTTAAAATGCAAAACTGACAATCTAAAACAGTCATAATGTTCTTCTCTGACTATCCAGCCATTATTTCCAAATCCATTAAAAATCCTGAACAACTAGAATTCTATAACACTAAAAAGTAAACCATGTTTGAAATTGATTTCTGCCCTTTCTCAATGTTTTTTTTTTTTTGTCATACTCCATTTTTATTGTGGCCTCTTTTCTCTCACTGGGACATCTGTTGGTGTACAGGACTCTGAAGGAATTCCTCACTTCCATTACAAAAGTTCCTATTGGCTCAGACAAATACATGATGAAATTGGTAGAGAGTGGCTGCAGATCATAGACTACATATTTAGCATCCACTGGGTCCAACGTTTTGCTGTACTTTTCTAAGAAATAGTGCTAATCTGAGCCAGCTAATGTGCTCTTTTCAAAGCCCTTGGGATGCCTTTCCTTTCTTGGCCCTAGAGTCACAATTATTTTTCCAGCTTGTTTAAGTGCAAGAGGGGCCTCAGGTTACTGTGAGGTCAAGGGAAGTCTTTGCCATTTGGCGTAGGGCCACCAATTATATTACATGGAAATGTATTTTCTCCTGAAGTCATTAAGAGTTCTAAGTGCAGTGATTATTCTCTCACAACAGGACAGTAACCCCCCTAATGCATTGAATTCCTCTGGCTTCACTTTCTGGGCACAATCTTGACCTTGTTGGAGAATCACAAAGTCATATATATCAGGCTTATCCACTTCCTCTCTGTGAGGATCTCTTGATTTTGCTACTATCTAAATATGATCAGTTAATAGAAACATGGAGGGAAACCATGCTAAGTATTTGTGAACCTTCAACTGTGGGACACTCACTGGAGGAGGTTTCCAGATCCCTCTTACTATGTCCCCAGCAGATAAAGTCCAGTGCTGACTCTGCTCTTCATGGCAATCCTTCCTTCAGCAGGTCGGTCTACTGGTGTCTGCTATGGATGTTCTCACCTACTGGGAACCATGGCTGCATTTGGAGCAGATATTTTAAGCTCCTTTCAGTAAGGTTTGGATACCCTTCCTAGCATACCCCCAGTGAAACAAGCACAATGCTTTACCTGTAGGAACTCAGCAAATGCATTCATTGAGCTTAACTCATTTATAATGCAAGTTCTCTAGATACAGGTTGATTTTACATTTTATAAATATAATAGGGTAAATTGAGTAACAAAACTGAGAATTTTATTTTATTCTGCTTCTTTGGACATGAGTCGTTGACTCTCATCCACTTGAACTTCAGAAAGCCAGGCTTTTGTTTCCACCTTCCTCCCTTTGGACTGCAAACCTGAAAATTACTTCAATTCTTTCTCTGCATTTTAAAAGAAGTTTGAGTAAAAACAAGAGTTACACTTTGAGGAGTGACCAATATTAGTTTGTTTTTAAGTGGATAGAGAATGCTGACATCTAGAGAAAACATCTCAATAATTTTTGCAAGGATGAACTTATGTGTCTCACTTAATTTTCCTCTTTCTCCAGTTGGCGAGAAAATACTTAGTAGCTACTGCTGTCATCAGAATCCCCTTTAGACCTTGAGAATATGAATTTCTATGAGTCAACCTGGAGAGCATGTGTTGACAGTAATCTGAGAATTCATTCATCATGATTCTGGGATCTGTTGGAAACAACCAGTAGGGGGATCAACCTGACTACCAACATTAGTTGATAGAACACTAGCTACTCCCATCAATTATCCCACTACCAATTCTTTGACTTGCTGTTCACCAGATTGACAGTCCTGTGAAATCTAAAATAATGTTCTACCCATCTCTGTCTTCATAGTTTCCAGTGAGGTCCAAGAACTTAGGCACCCAGCAAGGTAGACTAAATGAATGCATAAAAGTTGTTCCATACCACTGTTATACGAATGAAGAATGAAGTCCCTTTACCATATTATCTAATGTCTTCTAGTTAGTGTCCCCTTCAATGAGTCCATGAGTACCACATACAGAGTCCTGCACATAACTCTGCAGATGTGATAAAGAGACAACTGTCTTAAGAACAATTTGTTTCCCACCTATAATCCACCTGTACTTTAGGGTTTGTAATTGGGGCTCTTGTCAATTTAAAATTTTGAATTTGTATAAAAGTTAAATATTGACTGAAAAAAGGCCTACATGTTTACTTACTATTGTTTTAAAAGCTAGGTATTTGAAAAGCATCCATTTGCCAATGATTTATAAACATCATGCCTCCTAGTAAAAACAGGCAGTAGATCTGAGGGAGCTGGGGAGAAAAGGCAAAACAGTCTACAAAGTGTGGGATTTCAGGGACAGTATCTTGTGTTTAAAAGACAATTTTCATAATATTTGGACACTGAGTTGGCTCTGCTTCAATGTGGCAGTTACATAGAAGAGCAGGACAGCAGCTTTGGGAAAAGAAAATTTCAGAGTGAAAAACATAAGAGAGGGTCAACCTTATGCATAACCAAAGTTGAGTTTTATACTCTTCTATCCAGTGAATATAGCTTCCTGCATGTGGAAAGTTCTAGAGAGCTTGTGCCTTCTATGCCTCTTTCTCTACAAAATTTTGACATGTTGTTGTTTGTGTAGCTACTGTTTTTTTTCTATGGCAGACTATCCATGATATTGGGATAACACTGAAGAAAAGAGATGT
The DNA here is from genome assembly GCF_052094955.1 of Ictidomys tridecemlineatus. Taxonomy (NCBI): domain Eukaryota; kingdom Metazoa; phylum Chordata; class Mammalia; order Rodentia; family Sciuridae; genus Ictidomys; species Ictidomys tridecemlineatus. Next base: position 117,351,692 of record NC_135487.1, read on the forward strand.
TCATGTCATTCTCATTTTAGTTCCTTCAAGGGAACAAGTGACTTTTTTTTTTTAAGGGAAAAAGTCTCCCAGACTCCTTGGATGAAAAAAAAAAAATACCCAACAGAAAATAGGCAATACAGACTGGTTAAACAAAGTAAACCAGAGACACCAGCAGATGGTTTTTACCCTTGCAGCTATCTTGACCTGTTTGTGTGCTCCTTTTTGTCTGATAATTACCCTCCTGTGAAGTTTCACTGGGGACAAGTGATCTGACTTATGCTTTTTCTTCATCATCATGTTCTTTACTATTTCCTACAAGCAAATTTATATAAGTTCCTTTAGGTTTTAGACAGTTTTACCTCCTCCATTAAAAACACAGTGACCTATCATGGCACAGAGAGATTATTAATATGAACTTAGAAAGGTCTCATGCATTTCTTTAAACAAATACCCTACCTAGGTATTCTTATCCATGAAACCAAGTGTCCCCTGCCAAAAGGATATCCTTAGCAGCATGCTAGTTGCTTAACTGGGTAGAGGGATAAATGTTGTTTTATTCCCACATGAACAGAGACTGGAGATAACCAGTGAACATTGGAAAGCTCCAGTTGTACCTACCTCCTGTCACATGGCTGCTTCCTAGGCTCCCAATATGACTTTCATAGAAAATGTACTCATTCCTCTTCAGGGAAGAAAGACAACCCTGTCCCATGACACTCCATACATCTAGGAACTACACAGGACCTTCCAGGCTTCTATCACTTAATAAGAGAAAATTCTCTCCATGCCACTTTTTAAGTATTCCAGTGTACCCTATATCCCACCCTCAGATTTTACTACTTCAACTCCCTAAAACAAACCGTAGGAGTGACTTTAGAAAGTACACTCATAAACACTCCCTGTTTGAATGCTACAGCTATCATGCAATGTGCATTTTAAGCAATATTTTTGAAAATATTTGAAAACATAAACTAGAAAGGATAAATCTCCCTTGTCCCACAATTAAATCAGCCTGCAAATTTCATAAAGTTTTCTTTCTTAGGCCACGCTCTTTTCAATCTCACACACTTGCACCAGTAACACTCTCCTTCCTGAAAGTAAGTTAGGTAGTTGCTGCCTGCCATCTAAAGGACACATGCCTGGTTCAGGTAGGAACACGTTGGGATAGTATGACCGCTACCTAGTGGATGAATCTACTATCCTCCCACTGAGACAGTCTCCATCATTCAAGACTACAAACAAAATGCAGATACAAATATCACTTGCCTAATGGAATCTCTCATGAGCTGTGCACCTTGGAGCAGCTTCCTGTGAGCAGGGCCTCTGAGCAACTTACAAAGTGCTCTGCCAGCTTGTGCTCCTCAGCCAGTTATTCTCAATGGCCCTCAGGGTCATGCTGGATGAGGAGTTTTTGATATGCCTATTGAGAAGAAAGAAGCATCTTCCCCTTCCTGAAGCTTCTGCCTCAGTGAGCCAATTCTGGTGCCTGAACCTCAGTCAGAAAATTAAAAAACCTAAGGTAAGATACAAGGGGAAATTTATAACAAGAACTCAATGAATGATGAGATAGTAGGATTTGGACAGGGATTTCTGTGACAATATCCCTTTGAAGCTTTCAAACCAATATCCTGGTACCCTTTGATCAATTGTTCAACATTTTTGCACTTGCCAGTTTACCTTCTGTGGACTAGTAAACACCCAATGTTGGTAATTTGTATACTTTCGTGGTCCTATTCTTTGGATACTATGAAAAAATACATTTATGCATTTAATCATATGTAAGTATGTGTATACATATGTATAGGTAAAAACATATGTAAGTACAGACATATATCTAACTATATTCTTTACTGTGAGATCCCTACTACAAAAGATGAAATATGTGGAAAAAGATCTGAATTTAACTCTTTTTTTAGACCATATATGAGAAGTTGGATGGGACCTGGGTGTACAGGAAATCCTGAGAGTGGTTCATTCAGAGTAACTCTACAAGTACCAAAAAACAAACAAACAAACAAACAAAGAAAAACAAGAAAACAAAACAAAACAAAAACAACAAAAGACATACAAACTTATGTGGGCAATGGCATTGTTGTTAGAGTGAATGGAATTGGTAAAAATCAGCAGCTTGTGTGTGTGTGGTCATGTTTCTCTCTGTTCTTCCACCTGGGTTAAGCTTGTAGAAAAAAGTGTTGTGCCAGCCTGCTTTCATCAGCAATTTGCTCTCTGAGGACCTGTGCCAGGGGACTGTCAGTGTCTTTCTTGGTAAGGAAGTCCTTGAGACACTGACTGAGAGAAAATTAGGCATCTTTCTCTTCTTGTGACTGCTGAAGTAATTAGGTGACAGCTCTCAAGCTCAAGCATGACTTAGAACAAAGAATTTCCTGATGCAGGCAGAAGGGAATGCATCAGAATGCATGCAGTATTGAGAAGAGATAAGAATTTAAGAGAGGTATTTCTGAAGGTATCATGGGGAGTCCTTCAGTGCAATTCAGACTCATTTAATGCCAGACGTCAATGAGCATTTATAGTTTACTTGAACTCTATTTCAGTAAGTTCAGAAACTAATAAGTTTGGGCATTTAATACAGGAATATTGAAGAAATCAAGTGACATCCTTTCCAAACACACTTTTAAACTGTGGACAATAGGTACATAAACACAGCAGATCAATTTTTCCCTGGAATTGGAGGAAAGATGATATACAATCAACGTATCACATTAGTTAGCTTAGCAGACCTCAATGATCAGAATTACCCGGTGGAATTAGACTCTTGTTCTTCATCCTTACTATCTTGTTTGTTTTTGCCAATAAAATCAGACTGGACCAGCAACATTATACCACTCCTGCTTTACACACTGCAAACACAAGCATATAAATGTTTCTCTAGATACAATGGGACATCGTGGGGAAAACACTGAAGGAGAAGTTAAATGTAGGTACCCTGAACTTATGATAAAATATGGCCTTGTTTTGGAGACCAAGTGAGTATGCAGTCTTGTTCTGATAAATTATTCACCCAGATCCACTGTCTGAACTCAGGGCAAAAGTGGAGCATGCACTTTTTCTCTCCCAGAGATCCTGTTAAAAGTGCCTAGCTGCCTTCTAAAACACATGGGTAACTTGATTCAGCAGACACTTTGCTTGATGTTGGTTCAGATTAGAAAAGACAATAAAAGTAGATTTAGATGGAATATGGGAAAGAATAATTGGTGCTCCATGGACACAAGACGCTTGGCCATTCATGGGTTTTGCAGGTGACAGGGTGAAGCATTCCCTTCAGAGAAAATGTAATATATGTGCAATGAGAATTTGGAACTGGAGCTTAGAGCTAAGGAAACATACCATATCTAAAAATATAAACTATTTTGCCATCCTTGTATAGCCACAAATGCTCAAAAGCACTGTTGAGAATCTTTATTAGAGGAAACATGGGAAAAGAATTCTGTATAAATGAGGCATCTGAATGTTGAAGAACTGTCTAAGTTTCTTTGGATACATTCACTCTCCTCATCCATGCCTGCGATGTTCCATAACTTGCAATTGCCAGTGAATGCCAGTTGGGACAGGTGGGGCTAAAAGTAGGAAGAGTGCAAACTACCTTACCCACCCAATGTCTGTTCTTCAGACCATGTTCTAGACTTTGACTTAAACCAATGAGTAACTATGGAAACTTCCTGCAGGGAGATCTCTCTACCCATGTAGATGACTTAAATTAAGAATAGGGAAGCTACCTGAGATTTCCTCAGGAGCTGCAGTTTTCTTTTCTTTATAATTTTTTAACAGTTGTAGATGGATAGCTTTATTTGTTCATTTCTTATACCTTTATTTGTTTAGTTTTTTTATGCAGTGCAAAGGATTGAACCCAGTGCCTTACACATGCAATGCAAGCATTCTTCCACTAAGTGACAGCCCCACTCCACCACCTTTTTCTTGTAAGCATGGTGTACTCGCTAGCCACAAGCAGAGAAGGGTACACCACATGTTCCTCATAGAGGGAGGCTGAACTCTTGCTTGGGAGGCCAGCTGAGTGAGACAAGTCATGGCAACTGAAATGAGCAAAAGCACCTCATTCAATGAGTTCATCAGCACTTCATTCATGTCCTCCTCTACTTGCAGCTCCATGCTGAGACCTGGTATATAAGGAGAGCAGAATGCTCTAATTGAAATATTGGACTGTACAACGACTCACCTGGTCTTGGTTAAAACATTCAAGAAAAAGCTCCAGAAAGCAGAGTGTTTATCCCTTCAAAGCAGTGGAACAAATAAATCCCCTTCTTATAGAGTTTGACTTTCCTGGGAGTTTCAGAAGGAGGGTGGAGTGTGAGAGAGGGCTTCAGGTGCTCAGTTCACTGGTTAGGTAACATTGCTGATGAGAAAGAAGACTCTTCTTCCACAACCACCCCACTCTGTTTATTCCTGGGTTCACCATCCTAAATTTTCATTGACCTCCTCCCCCCAGAAAAATGACTGATATGATTTTAATTCTCTTTTAATGGACTACTCCTAAGCTGCACTCAGAGAAGAGACTTCATACTCACCCAACAGGTCAACACTGGAGCAGGGTAGTTGGTGGATTTCAGGCATAGTATGTGGAGGATGTCTTATGGCCCTCATCTTCAGGGCTTTTTCTACTTCTTCCTTTTCCTCCTGTCCCCCTTTGTTCAGCCTTGTGTGATGAAGTGTATGATTAAACCAAGAAATATTGGATGCAAGAGTTCCAGGTGGTCCTGAAAGAAGTCTAAGGGAGTGGTCACAGTAGGTCAGGGGGACTACCTTCTAAGAGAAAGAAATTTGTTCACCTAGGATAATGGCAGAGTGCTGCTGCTTTCATGGCAGGACATAAAAGAAGATGTGCTGACTGAAAATGTGCTGAGGTGCCGCAGTCCGGCTGCAGCAAAATAACCCAGGGAGGGGGGGGTGATGAACAACTTGTGTAGATTAATACAGCAGGAGTGGAAGCCATTTATTGTAGGACAGGAACAGTATTTACACATTCCACACAGCTTATCTAATTAACATAAACTAAATACATCAGTCAACCAATAAGGAATCTCCACACTTAATGGCTTGCTGGTGTTACTTCACAAACCACTCCCTCTGTCATTTTGCCAGGCGCCATTCAGACTTGTTTACAGACTCTAACACTGAGGATGATGAATTCTCAACATTCCCTGTTTGATATAAGCATGGCCCACAGCACACACAGAGAACACATCAGTGCCTCCAACTTTTCTATAAATTGCATCAATTTTTACATACATTGGAAGTCAATGCTCTTGAGACATTGCAGAATTCAAGAGATGTTTGGCATTCTAGGATTATTTCTCTACATATTGTGAATACATATTGTTGTTTTATTTTTTTCTGGTTCCTTGGAATGAAATCCCTGCTATTATGCTACAGCCAACCATGCATCAACCAGATATACATCTCATCCTGAGTTTCTCCATACAAGAGTGTATGGATTCTGAGTTTAAAAACTTTAACAAAGTTTATTATTTCTACCCTCATGAGGCCCAGCAAAGGACAGTTCCCAAAAAGAAACCCTTGTCAAATAAATGAGTGAATTTAGTATTTGTGTTACCATAAAGTTGAAGAGAATAACATGGGATATAGCCATAAAAAAGACTTGGTAAAATTTAGAGAATCAGGGAAAATATAGTAGATTGTTGGAAATTTCCTATTATATTAAAAGTAAATATATGGTGTCTTTCCTCTGTCAATCAGTCAATCAGCATATATACACCCAAAAATACACAAGTATTATATTTTATTTAATATTGTATAATTTGTTTTCAAAAATGAATTGAAACCAAGTTCTGTTTCATAGATTTTGTTGTTAAAAATGGGATTGTTCTCTTTCTCATTTGATACAGTAGATTGTAAATCACACAAATTGACTGTCAGAGCCTTAGTCTGCATAGATGGTGACCTTGGAACAATCAGTCATTCCTCAAACTAAGTGTACTCATCTGTAAGACCAGAAGTCTTCCAATCAGGGCTCAAGATACTGTAAAGATAAGGACAAAGTAAACAATGAATCAACAATACTGCCTGATACAGAGAAAGCTCTTGAATTCTGGTATCCAGTGCAACCATTCATGCTTTAGTTTGGTGATGCAGAGTACATGTGGGAGACTATAACTTCATAGTTTCTTTATTTTATTTTATTTGTCCTTTTTAGATATGCATGATGACAGAATATATCTTAGCATATTACACATACATGGAGTATGACATTGTATTTAGGATTCTATTTTTGTGGTTCTACATAATGCAGTTACTCTGGTCGTGTGTTCAAATACAAGGATAAGGAAGTTATGTCCAATTCCATAGTTGATTTCTGTCACCTCTAGCTATAATTGTATAGACTTCAGTGTTTTCAAGACTTTATTCTTATTGGTGTTATTGAGGTGGAATTCTCATAAGAGTGTCCATCAAAAAATAAATTAAGTAGTGACATTTACAATGTTGTGGTTTAATTACCAAAATTACCTTCTTTTAAACATCTTAATTACTGAAAATAAATTATGAAGAGCCGCCCCACGCACCTGCAAGGTAGGTGGACCTGTGACCCACCGGCAGAACAGGACCAGTGGCCCGCCAGTGTGGTAGACATACCGCCCCCGTTGGGGGAGGGGCAGAGCCACTGTGCGCCTGCAAGGTAGGCGGACCTGCCACCCACCAGCAGAACAGGTCCAGAAACCCGCAGAGGGTCAGAGCCGCCCCTCCCGAGCCTGCAATTTAGGCAGACAGGCGACCCACTGGCAGAACAAGCCCAGCGGCCTGCGTACGGACAGAGCCACCCCTCCCCCACCTGCAAAGGTAGGCGGAAATGCGACCACCCACAGAACAGGCCCAGCGGCCTGCGCAGGGGCAGAGCCACCACCCATGCCTGCAAGGTAGGCGGACCTGTTACCAACCAGCAGAACATTGCCCCAATTGGAGGAGGGGCAGAGCCGCCGCCCGCACCTGGGAGGGAGACTTTGCAACTACACAAGAGCAATATAAATATATAGGGGGAAAATTCAATAAACCAACAGTTTCACCAAGCAGAAAGAAACGTGAACAGTATGAAAAGACAAGGAAAGAAAGGACCACAAGCAATTCAGGTCAACTCAATATTAGAAGAGGTAATATCTGCAGCAGATGGAATGTCAGATAAAGAATTCAGGATATACATGCTTCAGATGATCTGGAGTCTCGAGGAAGACATTAGACAGCAAAATCAGACAATGAAAGATCACTTTGACAATGAATTACATAAACAAATCCAAGAAGCAAAAGATCAACTATACAGGGAGATAGAGGTTATAAAAAACAAACAAACAGAAATCCTAGAAATGCAGGAAGCAATAAACCAACTTAAAAACTGAATTGAGAATACTACCAGCAGAGTAGAACACTTAGAAGATAGAACATCAGACAATGAAGACAAAGTATTTCAACTTGAAAAGAACATAGACAGCTCAGCAAGACTGTTAAGAAACCATGAGCAGAACATCCAAGTAATATGGGCTAACCTAAAGAGACCAAACTTAAGAGTCATTGGGATACAGGAAGGTATAGAGGTCCAACCCAAAGGAATGAGCAATCTATTCAATGAAATAATACGAGAAAACTTCCCAGACTTGAAGAATGAGACAGAATCCCAAATCCTAGAAGCCTACAGGATGCCGAATGTGCAAAATCATAAGAGATCCACACCTAGACACATTATAATGAAGATGCCCAACATACAGAATAAGGAGAGAATTTTAATAGCTACAAGAGAAAGGAAGCAGATTACATTTAGGGGTAAACCAATCAGGATAACAGCTGATCTTTCAACACAGACTCTGAAAGCTAGAAGATCCTGGAATAACATATTTCAAACACTGAAAGAAAATGGGTTCCAACCAAGAATTGTGTATCCAGTAAAATTAAGCTTCAGGAAGGAAGATGAAATTAAAACCTTCCACGATAAACAAAACTTAAAAGAATTTGCAGCTAGAAAACCATCTCTCCAAAACATCCTTGGCAAAACATTACAGGAAGAGGAAATGGAAAATAACAATGAAAACCAACAGTGGGAGGTAGTACAGTAAAGGGGGGAAAATAATCAAAGAGGAAAACAAATCAGGTTTAGTAACATCAATCTCAATAATAACCCTAAATGTTAATGGCTTCAACTCACCTATTAAGAGACACAGGCTAGCAGAATGGATCACAAAAACAAGATCCAACAATATGCTGCCTACAGGAGACGCATTTGATAGGAAAAGACATACATAGACTGAAGATGAAAGGTTGGGAAAAATCATATCACTCATATGGACTTCGGAAACAAGCAGGAGTGTTTATACTCATATCAAATAAAATAGATTTCAAGCCAAAGTTAATCAAAAGGGATAAAGAGGGACACTACATACTGCTCAAGAAAACCATACACCAACAAGACATAACAATCATAAATATATATGCCCCAAACAATGGTGCAGCTATGTTCATCAAACAAACTCTTCTCAAGTTCAAGAGTCTAATAGACCACCATACAATAATCATGGGAGACTTCAACACACCTCTCTCACCACTGGACAGATCTTCCAAACAAAAGTTGATTAAGGAAACTATAGAACTCAATAACACAATTAATAACCTAGAGTTAATTGACATATGTAGAATATACCACCCAACCTCAAGCAGTTACACTTTTTTCTCAGCAGCACATGGATTCTTCTCAAAAATAAATCATATATTATGTCACAGGGCAACTCTTAGACAATATAAAGGAGTAGAGATAATACCATGCATCTTATCTGATCATAATGGAATGAAACTGAAAATCAACGAAAAAAGAAGGAAAAATCATGCATCACTTGGAGAATAAACAATAGGTTACTGAATGATCAATGGGTTATAGAAGACATCAAGGAGGAAATTAAAAAATTCTTAGAGATAAATGAAAATACAAGACACAACATATTGGAATATGGGACACATTGAAAGCAGTTCTAAGAGGAAAATTCATTGCTTGGAGTTCATTCCTTAAAAAAAGAAAAAACCAACAAATAAATGATCTCATACTTCATCTCAAAATCCTAGAAAAAGAAGAGCAAAACAACAGCAGAAGAAGTCGAAGGCAAGAAATAATTAAAATCAGAGCTGAAATTAATGAAATCAAAACAAAAGAAACAATTAAAAAAATTGAGAAAATTGAAAGTTGGTTCTTTGAAAAAATAAATAAAATCGACAGACCCTTAGCCATGCTAACAAAGAGAAGAGAGAGAACTCAAATTACTAGCATATGGGATGAAAAAGGCAATATCACAACAGACATTTCAGAAATACAGAAGATAACCAGAAATTATTTTGAATCCTTATACTCCAAAAAAATAGAAGATAGTGAAGGCATCGATAAATTTCTTAAGTCATATGATCTGCCCAGATTGAATCAGGAGGATATAGACAACCTAAACAGACCAATACCAATTGAGGAAATAGAAGAAACCATCAAAAGACTACCAACTAAGAAAAGCCCAGGACCGGATGGGTATACAGCAGAGTTTTACAAAATCTTTAAAGAGGAACTAATACCAATACTTTTCAAGCTATTCCAGGAAATAGAAAAAGAGGGAGAACTTCCAAATTCATTCTACGCGACCAACATCAATAAGTACATGAAAAAATGCTCACCATCTCTAGCAGAGAAATGCAAATCAAAACCACCCTAAGATACCATCTCACTTCAGTAAGATTGGCAGCCATTATGAAGTCAAACAACAACAAGTGCTGGCGAGGATGTGGGGAAAAGTGTACACTTGTACATTGCTGGTGGGACTGCAAATTGGTGCAGCCAATTTGGAAAGCAGTATGGAGATTTCTTGGAAAGCTGGAAATGGAACCACCATTTGTCCCAGCTATTTCCCTCTTGGTCTATTCCCTAAAGACCTAAAGAGAGCATGCTACAGGGACACTGCTACATCAATGTTCATAGCAGCACAATTCACAATAGCAAGACTGTGGAACCAACCTAGATGCCCTTCAATAGATGAATGGATAAAAAAATTGTGGCATTTATACACAATGGAGTACTACACTGCATTAAAAAAATGACAAAATCATAGAATTTGCAGGGAGATGGATGGCATTAGAACAGATTATGCTAAGTGAAGCTAGCCAATCCCTAAAAACAAATGCCAAATGTTTTCTTTGATATAAGGAGAGTAACTAAGAACAGAGTTGGGGGGAAGAGCATGAGAAGAAGATTAACATTAAACAGGGGTGAGAGGTGGGAGGGAAAAGGAAAGAGAAGGGAAATTGCATGGAAATGGAAGGAGACCCTCATGGTTATACATAATTACATACAAGAGGAAGTGAGGGGAAAGGGGGAAAAAAACAAGTGGGAGAAATGAATTACAGTAGATGGGGTAGACAGAGAAGATGGGAGGGGAGGGGATGGGGGATAGTAGAGGATAGGAAAGGCAGCAGAATACAACAGACATTAGTATAGCAATATGTAAAACAGTGGATGTGATGCTGCAATCTGTACACGGGGTAAAAATGGGAGTTCATAACCCACTTGAATCAAAATGTGAAATATGATATGTCAAGAACTATGTAATGTTTTGAACAACCAACAATAAAAATTAAAGAAAAAAAATAAATTATGTAATCTGTTAAGCAACCGCTCACTTACATGCCTTCAAAGCCCCTGGCCAACTCTCCAAAAAGGAGAGACCTTTTTAACTCTATGATTTCCAGTTTGGGATATATAATATACATGTAGTTATAGCACAGGTAAAATTTTATGTCTGATTTTGTTTACTTTTCTTAATATTTTTGAGATTTTGTTTACATGGTTGCCTGTTTCAGTACTTCATTTTTATGGAAGAGTAATAATATTCATACATATATATAGATGCTATATAGAGATATATATTTGTTTATATGAATATATCTATATGTACATGTGCTTACTTAGACATGGATACATATAAATACATAGACACATTTTTTATCATTTTGGAAGGAAATTTGAATTTTTATATATTTCCTGGTGGAAATGGCGATGCCATTGATATTCATGTTCAAGTGTTTGAATATCTGTTTTCAGTGAATTTGGAAATATAGCTAGGAATAAAATTGATAGGTCATGTGGTAATTCTATGTTTAAAATTTTAGCAATCATCAAATTTATTTCCATACCTACTATACCATTTTATATATTTAACAGAAGTGCATGAGGCCTCCCATTTTTCACATGGTGTCCAACACTTCTATTTTTAAAAAAATGAAGGTATTCTCTTGTTCATGAAGTACTCTTTCATGTTATTTGTTGGATTTCTGTTGTTCAGGTGTTGTTGTAGTAGTTTTGGTGTACAGAAGTGAACCTTAAGGTGGTCTACCAATGAGATACATCTCCTACCTGTTTCGTTCACAAATTCTCACTAAGTTACCCAAGGTTCCCCAAAACTTGCAATATTCTTGCAGACTCTCTCTCTCTCTCTCTCTCTCTCTCTCTCTCTCTCTCTCTCTCTCTCTCTCTCTCTCTCTCTCTTTCTCTCTCTCTCTCTCTCTCATTGCCTAGTGATTGGCTTTTCTATTCAAGAAGTTTTCCCTGACTCAGGGTACATGATTAGGAATGGCTCTTTTTTTCCAGGTGTAGAGCCAAAGCCTTTTGTAGTTGGAGACCACCTGATTGAGGCTAAGTGGAAAATTTCACCAGCTGGATAAGCTGCTGGCATTCCTGCATTCCAGGTAGGTAATTGTTCACATGTAGTGCTCTGAGCTAGTAACTGGTTAAAACATGAATAATGAGAAACTTAGAGATTTCTTGAGACTGATTCAAGTTTTCCTTATACAAGTCTCTAATTCAGGGTCTACTTTCTCTGCAACTCTACACCCCACCCCGTTCCATCTCATTCAACCCCACTCCTCCACCAGTATCCTTTCTTTCCTGAATTCCTACAGCATTTAGTATCTCACTCCAGGACTTGGCAAGCCCCCCTTAATCTGCTACCGGGTTGATTAGTGTGCGTCACCTCAGCAGTTCAGCTATATTGTTTGGATCCACAGGATGAGTCAACATTGAGCATTTCTTTTATAATTGCCTGCTGGTACCTTGTGTTGAATTGACACATAGTAAAGACTCAGCAAACATTGGTTCTTGTTAACGTGTAGGATTCGATTTAAACTCAAAGGGAACTTGTGATATTCTTTCCCAGAAATGAGAGTTGGGTATCAGAAAATCATAGTTGGTTAATGTTCACCAGCCTCGTATCCAGCATGTACATCTTCATGACCACAGGAAAGAGGGGGTCTAGAAAAAGACCAGATTCTCAAGAATTTTAATATTTTCCCTTTAGGATGAACTAAGGCATGTCATGAACTAATGTAGTCTTGTTATATTTTATTGCCTTTTAGAGATGGAAAGATTTATGTCACAGATGCAGAAAGGTTATGTCAATGTCATATTAGCTAGCAAATGGCAGAAATAAGAATTGAGGTACTCACCTTTACACTCAATGCTTTTTCCAACAATTTAGGGCTAGAGTGTGGCAGGAATTCTCGCTAACTCTTGATCTTATGTTTTGGCAATCTTAAGTTAATTTTCTTACAAAAAATATAGTATTGACAACACTGTACTTATTTGTTTAGGCAAATTGAAAACAACGACAACAAGGGCTCTCAGCTTGACTGTTCTTACTGTATTATTTTGAATTCTCCTTTAATCTATTCACTGTGTATATGTAAGTTTTCTCATGTATTATGGGGGATTGCTTCTCCAAATTGTGTCTCAGATGACTTTTCTAGATGATAATGGCTTATACCACCAAGTAGGGCATAGCAGTACATAGCTGACCACCACTGATAAAAACACAGATCCTGGGAAATCCAGTAAATGCCATCTATCATCTGAACTAAGAAAGTTCCATAAAGATTAGCTTTAACCCTTCATTTGAATGAAGCATCTGAGTCAAACTAAGAGTCTAAATATACTAAGGGCTCATGAATTTGCTGCTACCATTTCTGTGAGTATGGTATCACACACTTGGTTTCCACCAAGCATAGCCATAGGTGTATGCTCTAAACCAGCTTTCAGAACTTCAAACTGGTGTTAAGGTGCCTTGATTAAGGAAGAGATTGCAGACCCAGCCAATGCAGTTCTATTTAAGCTGCCTGGGTCATCTTTTAATAAGGCCTGTACTTTTGGGTGCAGAGCAGGCTGAACTGTGTTGTCTTCAGGGCAGGCTGAACAGATGTTGGCTAGAAGATAGCCCACACACTCAAACCCCCCTCTATCTGGTCCTTTGTCACCTGTTTGCGTCAAGTCTGAACATTCAACCCCACTCAAGGCTGAACACTTAAAGCCCCCTTGGGCCAACAAGGCAGCTTTCAGACTCAGAGGCTCCATTAGATTTGGGCTATAAAAACTCCCTCCTGCCAGGCCCCCCTCTCTATTGCTCTCTCTCTTGCTCTCTTTGTCTTTCTTGTGCACGCTCTCTGTCTCTCTTGTTCTTGCTCTCTCCCTCTTCATCTCTCCTCTTCTCTTTTTTTCTCTCGCTCTCTCTCTCTCTCTCTCTCTCTCTCTCTCTCTCTCTCATTATTTTCTTCTTTCTTTTCTCTTTGTTGCACTGCTGCAATAAAGATCTTTTGGTTGCTCTGAGTGTTGTGTTCACTTTTCTTTCATTGCTGCCGAAACCCAGGAGAGGGTTAAAACCCACTTTTGGGTCCCTCTTCCTTCGGAAGTGCCACTCACCAGATGGCCTGAACCCATTTTCTCGACCCCAGAACTCCATCCACCCCTGGCCTTCGATTGGTGAGTTTCCCCTTCCTGGAGTCCTAAACTCAACAGTGGTGTCAGGAGGATTTGACCGTTGATTGTCCGGCAAACCTCTTCACCCACCTGCAGGGAGGAAAGCACCCCACCACAGCCTTTAAGGCCACGGTGGCCCTCAGGGACTCCTTCCTAGGGCAGAATAGACTCCTGGGTTCAAAATTATTCCCTTCCCTTCCCAGCTGGTAGTTTACCAGCATAGGCTTTGTAGGTCTTCCTCGAAGGACTCTGGAACTTCCAGGGACACATAACAGAGAACTGAACATCACACCCCACCCAGACCTTCACCGTCTTGGTGGCTCTCCTAAAATCCTAGTCCTCACACCTTCAAGACTCGGCCGCCAGAGAGAACCCTACCCTCCCCTCCCTCCCTCTTCCCCTGTCTCTCTTTTTCCCCTCTTTCTGGCCCTGGAAGTCTCTGGCCTCTCCAAGAGGGGTCCTGAAAAGCCTTGGCCAAGGTCTCCCACGGCTCCAGCTCTGTCTAGGATGAGAGCTTCGACTGTCAGGATTCGGTGACAACCAATCTCTGCAGCTCGAACCTGCCACTAAGTCACTCCTGATTTTTGGCTCTAGTGGGGATGCCCCTTTTGCCAATAAATCAGTTTCCTCCTTCTCTCTTATACTATCTTTGCATCTCCTTCCCTCTTCCTCATACTACATTTGAATCTCCTTCCTTCTCCCCTATACTATGTTTGCATCCTCTTCCCTCCTGCTTATACTACGTTTGCGACATGGGTAATGTGTCCTCTCTGCTGGTCAACTCTCCCCTACAATGCCTCTTGGATAACATCAAAACCCTCTCCTTGACACCAGACATCAAACCCCCAAAATTGATAAAATATAGCACCCATGTCTGGCCCACTTATCCCTTAGACAACCAAAGCAGATGGTTCCAATTTTGGGTCCCTGGATACCCCCATTCTAAGGGATCTCTACAATTACTGTGAGCATTTGAAAAAAAATGGGTAAAAGGCTGCTATATCAAAGCTTTCTTCTTTCTTGTGCTCTCTGCATCTCTTGCAGATCTCTGAAAATTTTTCTAGCTTGCAAACCAACACCCGCAACCACTAATCCCCAATCTCCTCCTCCTCCGGACTCATCCACTACTTTTGACCCTACTGATGAATTTCCACCCTATCACCTGGCTCAAATAGGTCCTCACCCTCAACCTTCTGCCCCAGCCCCTCCACTGACTCCCCCACCCGAACAACCTGACTTCTTTTCTCCACTCTCTAGATCAAAAACTTAAACAACCGCCTTTCCTCAAACCACTGCCTCTTTTCTGAGGTAGCAGGTACTGAAGGAATCCCTTCACCCACTCACTCCTCTCTTCTTCTGTCAGCGCCCACACCAGGTCCCACCAGGTCCTCTTACCAGCTAACCCAAAGCTCAAACTAGCTGAGGAGAGCCCTTGGACCCTATCAGAGATCTGGTGAAAATGGCCTTTAAAGTTGATTGTCATCACTGGAAACAGGTTACTAAGAATTGTCCCTTACAGGCTTTTTGGGATATCCACTCCCATCCTCCCCTCTGCTCTACCTGTTCTACTGCTCAAGTTTTCCTTGCTAGGGAAAGTCCTATTCCTTTACATCACTCCTTCCTCATTCTCAGATCCACCAAGCTGCTCTCAGCCCCACCTTCCCGTTTTTCCCTTCCCTACCCAGGCCCATAGAAAAGGCTTAACTGACCTTCTCCACAAATCTTCACCATGGCTGATTTTAGGACTTTCAGCAAAAGAATCTCTCCAAAAATATTAATGTAGATAAACTTCCTATTTTCCTGTTGCCCTGTTTTACTTGGCCACTGTCTGGAAAAAATCAGCACTCCAGAACCTGGACACCTCCTTACTAGTTTTCCCAAAATATGTAAACAAGGCCTCTGGCCTTGAGCTGGGGCTTCACAGAGAAGGCTACATTTCTAAGATAAGGAAGTTACCAACTGTAACTCCATGATAACAGCTGGTGGGGGGGTGGGGGGTGAGGAGGAGAGAAAAGGAAGAAAAAGCTCTCCCCTTCCCAGGTGTGTCCTTGGAAGGGTTAACTTGCCCAGAACACACACACATACACAAATACACAAAAACTGCTTTTTGTGAACTTCTGCAGACTGTGAACTTCTGAGCCCCTTCCCTTACATGTTGGGTACAAAATTCTGAAACAACCTAAACTTGGGGTTCAGGGGATTAATTGATTACAACAGAAGCTGTGCCTTCTGAATCTGGCTGCAACAAAATAAAACTATTTCCCTATCTTCAGTGCTATCTTAGGTGCCTTGCCTTGTCTGTCCCTACTACAGTATAATTCTATATACTTAAACATTGTTCATGTTTTCATGAAATGGTCAACAGATGTGATTAATTGTGTGTTGCAAAGAACAAACTATCTCTTATTAAAATGGAATAATTTGCCTAAATTATTTTTATAATAATTTGCCTAAACAATTTACAAGGATTGTTTCAAAGTGTGAATAAAAAAAGAGTTAACAGGAGAGAGAAATTAGAAGGTTCTAAATATGGATTTAATAGAAGAATAATGTGTTTCTAGATAAGAGAGTCTATTAAGTAAATAAGAGGGTTGAAGCAAGTGATGAAGAAAGTCTGTGTATGCTGGCTATATAGGTTTAAGTAAGTGCTAAAGAAGGTCTGTGTATACAACTATGGTTAAACAACAACTGTTATTTTGCAATATTGTAATATGTTATTTCTTTAAAAGCTAAACTTGATTAATATAAAAACATCAATAATAATTGTGGTACTATTACTCTTCTTTGTATATTAAGTGTGTTCATATTTTCCAGATATATGTCATTAAGATAAAAGTTTTTAAAAAATTATATCAAGCTAGTGTTCTCTAAAAGGTTGCATGGTTATTTTAGGCTTATAAAAATAACATTGGAGATTTATTTATATCATTTAATGTTCTAAAACTGAACCTGTTATCAATAAGATTAATATAAAGTTCTATACACTGGGTACAATTTATATGTAATATACTGTATTACCTAGTATTCATGTGACATCAAGCAACAACATACATAAACTTTATAAAATAATATTTAAAAACAAAGATCAGTTCGATAGTAGAACACTTTACCTAAGATTTATAAATCTTAGCCTTACCTGAGATAAGGCTATGCTTCCCATCTTACTACATGTCAGAAGGACTCCAAAGTAGGCCAGACTTTAGCTAAAGCCCAATACTCTTAATTTAGGGTGAAAATGACTTTGCTGGGTGTTTATGAGCAAGACTTAAAGTTAAATTAAAATGGCCAAGAAAACCAATATTTGGTTCTGGCCCTCTGAGTCAGTCTGAATCCAGGGAACAGGGAACTTCTATAAAGAGCTTTGCAACTCTGGGCAACATAACCTCCTGGTCAGAGAGATTATTGAGGCCACTGGAGAATGAAAACCCAATCAGTGCACTTGCTGTGAATTGGAGGGTCATTGGAGACAGGAGACATCCCTGATGCTTCCAAGGGAAGCCACAAGATCAAGCAAGACCTGGACCCATCCTAGCGCAAAAGGCACTAGCAGAACTAAGAAGCTGCTCTCAAGTTCCCCCATGAGGGACCCCTATGGGAACTCAGCTGACTCTTAACAATAGATAGAAACAAAGTCAATTTTGACCAACTTGATCTTAAACACCTACCAAAACCAGTTCAGCCAAAACACAGTCTTTCCTGGGAGTAATAAAAGACAAAAACAGCTAGAAAAAAGGAGACAGCAAATAAGCCAACAGGCTCCATGGGGAATGTTCAGTCAAGTATGGCCTTGGCTCCTCCCCCTCACATGACTCCTATTAGTCCTCTCTCGGTTTCTCCTAATCGGACCATATCTATTAAATTGCCTATAGAAGTTCATGCAAGATCAGATACACAAATTCACCAACAAGCTGGTCAATCAACTACTTCTTTAAGACTACCAGCCCTGATGCCCAAGATGGAGACCTGTGATTCATGACCAACTCCTCTGGCTCCAGAGACTCTGTGCCCATCTAAAACCCTGTCTAACCCATTTTTCCAGTTTTCACAACCCCTCTTTAACTTCCTAGGAATGAGAACTACTCTCCAGCAGGTCCACTCTGCTTATTCTGTCTGTTCTACAGTATCCCCACAAGGAAGCATCAAACCTAAACTCCCCACACCTCAGATGAGGAGCCACTAGCCAGGCAAAGACTGGTAGATCAACTTCACTCATGTGCCTAGGCACAAAAAGCTTTGCTACCTACTTACATTGGCTGATACTTATAGAAGTCTTCCCTACATCCAGGGAAATTGCTGACACTGTCACCTCCATCCTCATCCAGCAGATCATTCCCAGGTTCGAAGTTCTCACTTCCATCCAGTCAGACAACAGTCTGGCTTTCACTTCTCAGGTTGTTCAACTAGTCTCCAAAGGTCTCAACATCACTTGGAGGCTCCACATCTCCTATCAACCCCAATCCTTGGGTAAGGTTGAGAGGCCTAATGGCATTCTCAAGGATCATCTCACTAAATATGCTATTGAACTCAGGCTCTTCTGGCCCAATCTCCTGCCATTGGCCCTCACCTGAATTCAGGGAGCCCCAAGAGCTCCCTCAGGCCTTAGCCCCTTTGAGCTACTCTCTGGGTGCCGTTTCTTAATCAACCAAAGCTTTTCAATCACTCCTCCTCCCCTTGTGTCCTACCTGCCTAATCTCACACTTCTATGCAAACTCCTAAGGGAACATGCAGACGGGTGCCTTCATGTTCCATTCATTGCCTCAATCCCTGCACAATCACCAACTGAATTGGACCCTCTTTAACTGGGTGACTCAGTCTTACTTCAGGAACTCCATTCTCAATCATTGGAAGCTCAATGGATGGGACCCCATACAGTCATACTTACTACCCCAATGATGGTCAAACTTTTGGGCCACTCCACTGGTACCATGCCTCTCACCTTAAAAAGGCACTTGTTCCAAATGTCCAGTCCTGGACTTCCACCATGCCCACCAAACTCAAAATTTCTCGCCAACCCTCTTCTTCTTTTACTAATCATTTTTCTCTCTCAAGTTTTTATCTCAAACCACAGATACCACTTCTACATCCAAGTGACATGACACCAGGATGACACCACCCACTCTCAGTTTATGGGTCAAGGCAATTGCCCTTCCACTGGCTGCAATTGGTCTGTCACCCTTAATATTACTGGATTCAACCAAGCCACCTCCAATACCTCCTAGAGTCCCTGCTACAGGAAGAGTGGCTGATACCAAGAATCTCCTACATCCAGGACTGGTTTTATGCCATCAAGGACTTGTGGCTTCAAGGAACTTTTATGGACTTTACCCCTACCACAGTAGTTGTCTGTAGCCACTGAGTGTTATTTCTGGCTGCCCTGGTGTTCTCAGACCTGTCCCCAGAACATTCCTCCACTTCCCCTTCTAGGTCCAAAGCCTCCCACCATTAAGCAGGAAGTAGCCAGAGGACTTTATGCCATCCCTCATGTCACTTAGAAAAACAAAAAGGGAGGAATGTTGGGTGCAGAGCAGGCTGAACTGTGTTGTCTGCAGGGCAGGCTGAACAGATGTTGGCTACAAGATAGTCCACGCACTCAAACCCCCCCTCTATCTGGTTCTTTATCATCTGTTTGCATCAAGTCTGAACATTCAACCCAACTCAAGGCTGAACACTTAACCCCCCATTAGGCCAATAAGGCAGCTTGCAGACCCAGAGGCCCCATTAGATTTGGGCTATAAAAACTCCCTCCTGCCAGGCCCCCCTTCTTGCTCTCTCTCTCTTGCTCTCTTTTTGTCTTTCTTGCATGCGCTCTCTGTCTCTCTCTTGCTCTTGCTCTCTCCCTCTTCATCTCTCCTCTCCTCTTCTCTCCTCTCCTCTTCTCTTCCTCTCTCTCTCTCTCTCTCTCTCTCTCTCTCTCTCTCTCTCTCTCTCTCTGTTTCTCTCTCTCTCCTTCTTTCTTTTCTCTTTGTTGCACTGCTGCAATAAAGATCTTTTAGTTGCTCCTAGTGTTGTGGTCACTTTTCTTTCATGTACCACAACATGTGTCACCTGGACTCCCAGAGAATTCTTAGGCTTGTGATTCTTCTGACTAAGTGGGTCACAAGAGACACTCCCTTAGGAAGCCATGGTCAGGCAGGCAGTTTGGTCTCCCTTGAAGTCATCTGTGTGCACATAGTGTTCATGCATGTGTATGAACCTGGTTGCTTCTGCACACAATCACCCAGTGACACACTGTGCTCATTGAAGCACAAAAGGGGCTGTGCTTTGCACAGTCTTATTGCAAACTGTGTCAGAGTGAGGGAATTTAGTGTGCAGCACTGGCATTCAACGTCCCTTGAAAATCAAGTCAATTCAGTGCAGAGAGTGATTTTGGTCTTTTTGTCCTCTCCCATTTCTTTAAATTAAAAAAAAAAATTGCAGAAGCAATTTTTAAGCCACTTGTTTAAAATCTTAATGAAGACAAGTGAACTCATGGGCACAGAAATGACTAGCTGACTCAAGAGTTATTATACAGATGCATAAAACAAGTTCTAAATGCATGAAGAAGTGGCAAATTAGACAATTCTCATTTTAGAAATAACTGTGTTTGTTGTAAGTTCTTTGTGACTAATGGCATCCCACTGCAAAGTTTCCTGGTGTCTCAATGACCATGACTTAGTTGTAATATAAGGATCTATCATGATTGATGTTTTCTGTTTTATAAGAATATTGCATGACCAATGTTCCACCCTTTATTTCCTTAGAACACTGAGGCCCTCCAGGGGGTTGCCTGACTCAAAGCAAGACTCATGTGTACCTAGTTGGCAGGAAACCAAGAACTGGGCACAGGTTCAGAATCCAAACAACTACCCTCTTTGGAGGATTAGGACCCTAAGCCAACCAGTGCAGGATGTGTGATGTTGGAATCTTTTACCTCCCTTGGGACCGCGGCCATTATTGGGTGTTGGCTGTGGTGGCCTCATGGGGTTTTGACCTTAGTCCCGCCTAATGGTTTAACCTGAAATCTGCTAGGCCCTTAGTGATAGTGACGTAACTGCTCCTTATTGGTTCTTGGTACTATCTCTTCTTACTCCCTCTTTCTATCACTGTATAACCTTGTCCCTGACACACAGTTGAGATTGCTGCACCTCTATGGTTGACTCAACTCCGGACTCCCTGTAATTCTGGGCCAGGCTGGGTGGTGGGACGGGTTGACACTCACCCTCTTGGTCAGATAAGGGAAGCACCAGCTGGTCTCGTGCATTCCCCAAACCTTTGTTGGAGGGCGGTTCTGACAGTGTGAGACCCTCTCCAATACTGTAAATTAAAAGCATTTTATCATGTAACAACCAACTGGGCTGGATTTTACAGCAGTGCCCAATCACTCTGAGCCATGTGGGAAATAACTGTAGTGTTAACACAGGAGCCAGTATGACCCTGCAGGTGCACTTGGGGAAAGGCCCAGGAGACTTGCATCAGGGTGTAACTCAAGCAAACTTAGGTGAAGGCAAATTATACAAAAAGGTCTTTCATCTATAAGGGGGAGCATGCAGGGGCTACCTTCTCCTTGCTTTGGGCTCATTCCCCAGCCTCTATGAGGCATTTCTTCATGGAACTTGGAAGTCTTGATACTCCCCAAATGTCTGGAACAGCAGGTTTTTCATCATTTCTTGCCTAAGATCTGGCACCCTCCTGGGCTTCTGTCTCACCAACAGCAGCCTCTACCCCAGAGACCTGTAATCTGCTGACAGCTGGGAAGGAATAGGCACAGGCATCACAAATCCTATTTTGTCACAAGCTCTCCTGAACCACGGAATGAGCCTGGTGTCTCAGGAGTGCCCAAAGTGGAGGTGGTAATGGCATTGCAATTCTTCACAATCTGAGGTATCCTAGTGCTGCCAGGAGTCTGCTTGAGTAACCTGAGAAGCTACACCATGATTTCCATGATGTCAGTGATATTTTATGTGCATTTCTCTAGAGGAAGCAGAGGCAGGAGCAGCTCCATGCTCTCCCTGCTCTTCTTGTTGGATTGGTGTTGGGCTGACTGTGGGACACTATAAGCACATAGCAAGTAGAAAAACTACATCAGTGTCACGGTGTAGCCTCCAGCATTAGAACTGAAGTAACCAGCTATGGAGGTAAAAGCAATAAAGGGCCCATCTGTGTTGTAAAAGAGCAACCTCTGCTCACACAGAAGCAAGATTCAGGAATCTCGCTTTAAAATCCGCAGCATTAACCATGTTTTAGAACTATTTCTTCTGTCCAATTTGATCATAATTTACTCACACTCTGAAAAGTATTAAAATGTACTTCAACTTTTCTCTAATTGTTTTTATATATAAATCCCTGAGAAGATATTTATCTACTTGAAATTTGCTTTTAGAGTTAATAAACTTTCTGCATGGAAGCAGAAACCCCAAGCCTGTGCCATCTGTGCTGTCACATGTCAGGAGAGTTGTAGACCAGGCCACCCTTTCTAAAAGCAGGGTAGGGTGAGGTGCTGAGATGCAGAATCCCAGCACAGGAGCATGAGGTGCATGATGCTCACTCATACTTGGAGACTCAGAGGTCTTGACCTAATGGGGTATCAGGGCCACCATAATGCTTCTTAGGAACCTTATTTTTCTGCTTTTTTTAGACCTCAGGACAGCTGGTGCCACAAATGAGCAAGGAGTTTAACCAAATTGGATGAAGAAAATGGACAAAGAAAGAAAAGGAACAGGAGAAGAAAAGAGAAAGTGAGGAGGATTTTAGGGAAGGAACTTGGAAGCTGGAGGGAAACTGTGGTAGGTCACCACTCATCAGCACCTGTCCCCTGGAAAGATGATGAATGGAGGGCAGACAGTCTGGGACTAGATGCAGCTGTTCAAAGAAATAAAAACACAGCAAATAATGTCAGCTGGACTGTCAGGGAGACCAGGGGCTATTTTTCTCCATCTCAGGGATCATAAAATCACATCTCTGTGAATCCCATACCCAGAAAGAGGTCAACTTAACAATGTCGCCTAAGAACTAACTGGCCCACCTGAGCCCCAGCACTCCTCAGGGTGACCTAGGGGCTGATCACAAGCCCAGTTGACCCCCCAATTGCCTCTCTCACCTTTATCATAGGGACACTACCAGTCTGTCAAGCATGGGCAGGAGGATTCCACTTGAGAATATCTGCCCTTGCACTCCCACAGATCCCTAACTTGAGAGAGTCATGAGTCCAAAGATCAACTGCTGAAAAACATCCAAACTTTGCTTCTTGACATCTTGCACTGCCCCCGTCCCAAGCCTAGGCAGAGTGTTCACCTGCTGTACTGCAGCCCTTTCCAAAGAGACTAAAGAATAAGGGGAATCTCCTCCTCCTTAGTGAGAAGAAAAGGGAAGAGACATTGTCCTTGAAGTGTAACAACTTTACTACCAAATATGCTACCACACAGCCAGACTGAGAAGTGCTGGGCACCTGATCCAGAAGCCCCTTGGACCCCACCTGTGGATATCAAAGAGAAGGACTTCCCAGGTAGCCTGGAAGTGACTTGATTCTGGAGAGAAGAACTGGAGAGAGAGTTTGCACCAGGCTCTGCACCAACTCTTCCTGCACTTGGCTCTTTTGGGATTCACAGTCACATTCTTCTGCCCCTAATCTACATCACAGCTAAGAACTGTCAGAGCTCTCCCAAGCATGTATCATTCTCCTCACTTCACGATACTCATCAGATAATGACTGCTTCCACCTAACCGGAAAAATGGCAGGCTCAACTTCAAGTCTGCCAAAAAAACTGTTGTGCTGACATCAGTTTGCTGATTTAGTGGATTTTCTAAACGCATGTATCTTCTGAGCTATTCTGTGGACACCAGCAGTATTATTGGCTATGCCTCAGGCTGGTCAGGCATATTCTGTGCATCTGAACAAAATTAGAACAAACATGAAAAAGAAGTCCCAGGTCACACACCTCACAATAACTCAGAAACTGAAGAAATCACCTGCCATACCATTGACAGTCCTCCCATCACTGGAGACTCTGACAATGGCTTGTGGTGGAGTAGAGGGCTGGATGGGACCAGGAATGTGCATTTCTGGCCAGGTAGCAACAAAGTGCCACAGCTTGTCAGGGTGGGGCTCCATGCCATTCCCAGTGCCCATATACCATGGTGCTTAACAGGCAGGATTATTAGACAATCTTCTGGCAGCCAGATGCCAAATTAGCCAGAGAAGAATCTGCCTAACACTGGCTGTTCCAATGACAATTAGGCATTCTTCAAAGTTGGAGCTTCTTGTAGGAACTCAGGATGGGTGTCCAGGAAGAACAGTCTCTAAATCAGTGAGAATAGAATCTGCAGTTGTCAACACAGGCTGCAGTGTAGTCTCCTGGGAACTCAAACACTGATGTTCAGTTCCCCCAGAGCAACACAGCAACAGTCTCTGCATTAGGAGTAAGGGTGGGAAATGTTGCAAAGCTTCCAGGTGGTCCGCAGGGCATCCAGTATTGAGAAGTACAAAACAGAGGCCATTTGACCCTGCCTGGCTGGGCCCTCAGCTGATGAGGGAGGGGCTTGTGGTAAGACTGGTAAAGCTATGGATTCCATAGACATGGTATGAAGATGCCACAATGCCAGGGACACAGTACAACTCCAAAGATAAATGAGGTCATTTGCAGCCCTGTTCTCCAAGGTGATGTGACCAACCTCAACTTCTAAGCCATAGGGGTGTTCCAAATCCAGTAAACATCGGTAGTTCTAAAGGTGGGTCCAGGATTCTGAGGCATTCATCCTGGTGCCTTTCTGGGATTTAGGAGAAGTGTGTTAAAATCTGACTTTGCTACATGGTATATTTATCTCAGCAGTCTCTCCAACAGCCTGGGTGCAGCCTTATGATCTGTTAAGTTGGGAAGGAATAGTGTGAAATCTTTGATAAGCTCCACACCCAGAAGTGCCAATAGGAAGCAGCAAGGAGAACTGAGTGCCAGCCCCTGCCTGCATCATGAGACAGAGAAGTACATGTCAGCATGAATCCAGGGTTATTGTAAAGAGCTTTCAAACTGTGTACAATAGTTTCAGTTCATGTCGCCAGTATTTAAATTAACATTTAAGTAAAGTGCATATGTGACAGATACTTTAAAATCCACTAAAAACTTCTCAGTGCTTTGGACATAAAAGCATAGAGAGAAAGCTCCACTGAGAGCTCAGCACCCAGGCAAATCACACATGTGTTCTGCCAAAGACCTCACATCCTGGAAATTTTATAAAGCTGGCATGAGGATGAACATCAGGGACAATTACCAAAGGAAAAATAAAAGTAAACTCCACTTGAGCCTGGAAGAGACGGCTGTCCTGAAAGTGCTGAATACTCTTTGAAATTTGCTAAAACATCTAACTTAATACTCAACTCTAACCACCTGTTTCTAAAAATCACCTCCTGCCCACTTCAGCAACTTCATCACTCTGGTTTTCTCATCCTTTTTGCATAGTTTGTACCTTTTAAGGATATACAGATTTGACTTATCTAAGGGCATATGACTTAATTTTCTATTTCTACTAATCACTTTTTAAACTTACCCCTCTTATTAAAACTCAATTTTTTTCTTATAACTAGTTAAAGATTTACTAAGTGGTGTATCCAATCCAAAGTCTCTGTTTAAAATGAATCTAGCAATAAATGCAAGTTTATTTATGCATTATTTCATAAATTTTGACAATGATTTTTTTTATTACTGTATGGCCAAGAGTTCACTTGATCATTTTGCTGTAAAAGTCAAAGATTCCATCAAATAAAAACAAATATACAGCATCAATTAATCAAATTAATAGGAAAATATAGTTCCAATTTGCACCCACAATTAGATGGAAAAGGTAAAAGCCAAAACCAATGGTAAAAAGATGGAGAACCCATGAGTTCTGTGTGTATTCATACAGCCACCACAAATATTTTAATCCAAGGGTATTCGGGCACATGTACTTAAACTTCTTTAAATACAAAGAGCCACATCACCTGTAAAATGGTGCAGAATGGTGAATAATGAATAAAATACAAAACAATGCAAAAATACTACCTTTTGATAAATTGGTTTTTTTTTAATTTCTTAATTGATGTTCTATAAATGGTGACATTTAGGTAAATTGTCCTTTAGGTGTATTGATTGCTAGGAGAATGGGTGTTAGACAAATCAGTTTGTGTTGTTCCCAGTTAGAAACAGTTCATCACCTCCTAGATTCTGGGAAGAAGTCTGTTAGAGGCTGTGCAGCACTGGCAGAGCACACTGTAGGAGCCCTGTGCATCCTTCTGTGCATCCATCCTGGGGTCCCCCTCCCTGTGTTTCTCCCCTCCCCTGCATGTCTCAACTTCTTGCATGACCCCACCCACCTCCTACCTGGGGCTCTGCACCAAGTCCACAGCTGCTAGCCTGACACAGGTCCTCTGCTCAACAGACCCCCTCATGTCCTTTTCCTCCAGTGTGGTGCCCGCCTTTCCTTCTGTGCTTCTGCCTGGTGCTTCCTCTCTGCCCCTTCTGCCTTCCTCTTTTCTTTCTTGGACTCTTGTCCTGCCACTTGGGGATCTGCAGGTGGGTGCTATCTTGGTGTTGCCCTTCTGGTCCCTCTGGAAGGTGGGTGCTTGCACCTTGCTCATGTGGATGCTGAGGACCACCACACCTGGCCACTCACTTCTCTGATGCAGGAGTTTGTGGGGCAGGAGGCTGGCCTTCCACCTGGCAGAGGCTGACCCCTGGGCCCCTGGCAGGTAAAGAGATGGGGTGCTGACTCTTGGAACCTCCTCTCTGGAGGCCCTCTGGGCCTCAGAAGTCTGCTATTGTTGTTCAGTGCCTTCCTCCTCAGCCCTCTCTTGGGCAAGGGTGTCCTGGTTCCCTGCTAGCTGCTTGGATTTACTTACTGCCTTCTGCCTTTTTCCCACACAGGAAAGGTCCTCAGGGCTCACAGTTTGGCAGATGATGGCCACAATTGGACTGTAAAAGCTTATGCTCATCCTGATCATATGGTCTAGGATGCTCCCATCCTCCAGACCCCAGTTGGAGTGCTAGGTCAGCATGGACCACACAAACTCAGTGAGTCTCTGCAAGCATTTTTGGAGGTTGTAGGCTTCAGAACTTCCTCAGAGGCCAGCAGCAGCTCTAGCCTGTACTTTTCCCCAAACTCTTCGGGAGAGGGTTGGGCGCGGCCTCCGCGCGGCCTATGTAAGCGGCTCGCTTCTGAGGGGATATTTCATGGCGGGTGTTCCTTCCATGTATATCTGCCCCTGCATCAGGACTCTGGCACACTCCATTTAGCCCTACATGGTGACTTCATCATGGCAGTGAAGCTGAACATGTCCCTTCTTTCAAGATCAAGGCCAGAGAAATAGTTCAACAGGTAGTTGGTGATGGTGGGGTGTCCTGCAGGCACAGCTGTGATTAGGGCCATGTTCTCCTCGTTGCCTTGCCAGTTGATGCTTATGGGGGCAGTCTGCTAAGGTTATCACAGTGTCCACAAAGCACACAACAAAAAGGCCCATCAAGCACTGCAGTTGGTCCCCTGCACCTTCTCATTTCGAGGACCCCACTGCACCAGTGCTTGAAGGAGGAGCCCTCAATCCTTGGCACAGCCAGTGCACAGGAAGGTGGCCTCCTCCAGGACATTGTCCAGGGTGCTGTCCATGCTCACCACACTGCATTTCTTGTCACTTTCAGAAAGATAGAAGGAATCATCAGAAGCGATTCTATGGGTGTCTGGGAGAGTATTCTTTTCTTCACATTTTAGCTTGTCTGAAATTGGGATGCATCTCATTACCACCAACCAGTTGATAGTCACAGAATTATCCCAGATTGTGCACATGTGAATTATAGCTTATAGTGGTATCCTCTTGACTGACCTGCATACCATTAATATAAAAAATGCCAGGTTTGATTGGCATTGTAAAATGGCTTCAAAAATATTACCCTATGACTCAAGTTTATCATATATGCAGAAAAGCATGGAAACAGAGCAGCAGGGTAGAAATTTGATATTAGTGAAACAAATACTCAGTGTTAGCAGAACTGATCACCATTTCATATTTTCTTGAGTAGCACTCACAAAATATTTTGAGAGCTAACATAGGAAGATAAGCACAAATAGATGAAGTTGAACTACATTTTGTCAGTGAGGCCTTGCAAAAGGTTGTCTGTCTCATGCCAATCAATGAAGTTGAAGGCAAAGAAAATCACTGTCTCACACTGTCTCATATGTGAGACAGT
The DNA here is from genome assembly GCF_052094955.1 of Ictidomys tridecemlineatus. Classification (NCBI taxonomy): domain Eukaryota; kingdom Metazoa; phylum Chordata; class Mammalia; order Rodentia; family Sciuridae; genus Ictidomys; species Ictidomys tridecemlineatus. The sequence continues at coordinate 117,379,661 of NC_135487.1, forward strand.
GCAAGAAGGTTCAGAGGAGAAATGACTGAATGCTTGTCTTGATCTAATCAGTGAATTAGTTGAGTGGTAAACTCAAGGCAGGTGGGGTGTGGCTGGAGGAAGTTGTTCATTGGAGGCATGTCTATGAGGTATACATTTTGAATCTGGAGAAAAGAGTTTCTCTCTTTCTCTGCTTTCTGATCATCGTGTAAGTTGCCTCCCTATGCCACACTCTTTCTCCATTAATATTAAATTTATGTCTAATTACACATGAGTATTCATATTATTAAATATGCTTTATATTAATGTGGTTTTATGTATAGAACTAAATTTAGGAATAGTGTAGTGTTAGACATAGGGCTAGGAAATGAATATATATATATATATATATATATATATATATATCTCAAAAGCATGAATATTCATAAGAATGTACACGTGAAAATGTGTATGAAAATATATATGTTGTGAAAAAGGCAAGGGTTTAATTTGAATCATAATACACATCTTTAATTTGCAAATGCAGTGATAAATTATGTAAAACATATTGATATATATGCAAATATACCATTGAAAATTGAATATATAAGTCAAAATATACATAAACATATTACTACATACACATTCATGTAAAATTAAGTATAGAGATATTTTGAGAGTTAATATTAAATTATAGCTTGGGTTAAAGTTAGAGAATGAATATGTAAATCAAAAAGAAAAATATAATTACACATGAAAATATATGTAAGTGTACATTTTTCAAATGGAGAAGGGTTTAATAGGAGACATAAATACACATTTTTTTAAAATTATAAACTCAGATAAATGTATATTAATATGTAGTAATACTTATGAAATGGACGTGTCTAATTAACAAAAATATTCTTATTATTATATATGATGCTATATTAATATTTTTAGGTATAATATTACATTTAGGATTACTATTGTTTTTAGTGTAGGGTTAGGAATTAACATATATATATTGAAAATCATGAATATTCATAAGAATGTACATGAGTATATTTGTATGGCAATATATATCCCTATATATGGGTTTGTTTTTTTGGGAGGTGTTTCCAGGGATTGAACTCAGGGGCACCCTTGTCCACCAAGCCACATCCCTAGCACTATGTCAGTTTTTATTTAGAGAGTCTTACTGTGTTGCTTATTGCTTTGTTTTGCTGAGGCTGGTTTTGAACTCCAGATCATCCTGAGACTCCAGAGCCACTGGGATTACAGGTTTGTGTCACTATGCCCTTGGTATATGTTTGAAATAGGGAAGTGAGTCTTATAAATACACATTTTAAAATTGTAATTGTAGAGATAAATTTTATATATGCATATACAATTATATATGTAAATATACCATTTGTAATTGAATATCTAAGTTGAAATACACATACACATTCATATTACTGCACATATACTTATGTAAATGGGTTTAGGTATAAGGGTGTTGTGAGAGTTAGTATTAAATTATGGCTTGGGTTAGGGTTGATGTTTGGGAATGAATAAATTTTTCAGAAAACATGAATATTAATGAACATATACTTGTGAAAATATCTATGAAAATATATATAAACACATATGCTTTAAAACAGTGAAAGGTTTAATGTGAGTTGTATGAATATATATTTCTTATTTTGCAAATGCAGAAATAAAAAATATATATTCATACAAAAATATGCAAATATGCCATTGATAATTGAATATATGTATCAAAATACACAAAAAACATTTATGTAAGTACATAAGCTTTTATGTAAAATTAGATTTACTTAAAGGGGTATGCATAGGATTAGTATTAAATTATGGCAAGAGTTAGCAATATAGCTATGGAATGAATATGTATATCAAAAAACATGAATATTTCTAAGAATGTACATGTGAAAATATATAAAAATATATTTTTTTGAAATAGAAAAGAGTTTAATGTGAGACATATACATACACATCTTTAAATTTGTGAATACACAAATAAATATACATATATAATATATATGCAAATATATTTTTGATAATTAAATATATGTGTCTCATTACACATGTATATTCACAATTTTATGTATGCGTCTATATTAATGTAGATTTAGGTATAAGATTATATTTAGGTTTAGTGTTAAATTTTGTGTAGGGTGATGGTTAGGGTTAGTAAAAAAAAATGCATATGAAAAACCAAGAATAGTCATTAGAATAACTCATGAATATAAGTATGAAAATATAAATAAATACATATGTTTTGAACTAGGGAAGACTTTATTTTTTATTTATTATTTCAAAAAATTTAGTTGTTGACTTTTATTTTATTTATTTATATGCAGTGATGAGTATAAAAACCCAGTTACTCACACATGCCAGTAAATTGCACTACCACTGAGCCCCAGCCCCAGCCCCAGCCCTGAACTAAGAAAAGTTTTAACATAACACATATGAATACAGATTTTTAAAAATAGGACTGCACAGATTTATTATATATATGAGTACATACTTATACATATTCTAATATAACATTGATACCTGTATACATAGTTATTTACAAATGAATATTAAAATTATTATATATGCTTTTATTTAAAGGTAGGTTTAAGTATACAAGTAAATATAGGGTTATTATCACTTTCAAATTTTGGTTTACATTTATGTTTATCTTTAGGGAATAAATATACTAGTTGGAAAAATGAATACACCTAAGAATGTGCATGGTAACATTTGCATAAAAATTAACATAAATATGTTTTGAAATAGGGAAGGGTTAATATGAAATATAAATACAAATTTTTAATATGCAAATGCAAAGATAAATTTTATATATGTATATATAATAACACTTCTGCAAATATAAGTGATAAATGTGTATGTAAATATAAATACATATGAGTATTCATATAAGTATATATGCTTTTATCTGAAGGTAGGGTAGTTATAGGGGTAAAACTATGATTAGTACTAAATTTTGTATATAGTTAGGGTTAGGGAATGAATAAGTATATTGAAAAATATGAATATTTTAAGAATGTACATGTGCAATTTTGATGTTTTGAAATTCTGAAGGGTTCAATATGAGATTTAGGAAGACACATTTTTAATTTTTGAAAGCAGATATATGTATATATATGTATATAAAAATGTATATATGCAAATATACCAATGATATATGAAGGCAAGTCAAATTACACATAAACATTAGGCAATGAATAAGTATATTGAAAAACGAGTAATTATAAGAATGTACATGTAAAAATGTGCATTAAAATACATAGAAATATATGTGTTTTGGGATAGGATAAGGTGTGATATGTATAAATACACATTTATTAATTTCCAAATGTACAGATAAATTATATGTGAACATATATAAATACTTATGTATACAATTATCAATTGGATATTTGAATATGTATGCAAGAATATTCATATTGCTATATATGCTTTTATATTAATGTTCGATTAGGAATGGGGTAAATTTAGGATTAATAATAAATATTGTGTAGGGTAAAGGTTAAAGTTAGGGTATTTATATATATATATATATATATATATATATATATATATATATATAACATGAATATTTAAAAATATGCATGTGAAAATACATATAAAATATATTTGAAAAATGAACATAGACCTAGTAAAAAAGAACATTATATGGCGAAATGTTGACAATAACTAAAGGAAATCCACTGCCATATATACAGTTGGAAACATATAAGTTTAATATACAATAATAGAAAATAGAAAAAGTACAAGGGAAAAAAAGTTTATCTCAGATATTTCGAAGCAGTGAAGGCAAGATAACAAATGCAGTCATAAAGCAAGACTCAAAATTTCCTCAAGGATTTATTGAGAATAGATGATTTGAACATAGAATTCAATTATGAGTCAACAATAAAAAATAAGTGAAAGATCAACAGAAGTTTCAAATAAAGCAAAGACTTTATATAAAAAATACATATGGGGTAAAGAAAAACATTACAAGGAAAATTGGAAATGCTTTTGAGATGACAGATAACAAAGATTCAACAAATCAAAGCAATAGGAGGCTGATGAAGCAGTTCATAATTCCACCTGCTTACATTAGAAAAAGACACAGGATAAAATCAGTGTTGACTCTGATCATGCAACTTGAGAAGCACTAATAATAATTTATTTCTAATAATAATTAAGAATTTGCTTAGAGTAGATATGTGCATGGAGTCCAGGGCCAATGAATGTAGCATATACTAACGTGGGATCACAAAGAGTGCAGCACCATAGCAGGCAGATGAGCAAGTGGCCAGGTGCAGAATGGTGTCCTGAAGATGTGTGCAGGTCAGCTGAAGATCTTGACTTTGTTGTCTCTGGATGGGGTGGAAGAGAAAGGAAGGGAAAGGACTATTTCTTAGTTGTTTGTGCTGCTGGATCCTGGGCACATTGACCACAACCATAGAACTTTTTTTTTTTTTCTCTGATGTGTGGTTTGGTCTTTGGAGCATTTTTCTTCTAGGTCCACTCCCACTCTCTGTGACACAGGCCACATTTCATAAGATGAGCGTACACTAATCATGTGACCTGTCAATGCAGGGACCTGTGGTGGCTTTGCTTCTTTTGTGGCTCCTGGAAGGCAAGGGTCTCAATGCTGGAGCACACAGAAGAACCCTTAACGATTTCACCTGCAAGTAAACAAAAGAATTCTGTTCAGATGGAACTGTTAGACCCCACTTATGATGCCCAGACACTGGAATTAGGGCAAAGCATGCAGGAAGGCATAAACATGGTGGGAGGTAGTAAAAAGAATGAGTCAAGGGGATGCACTGGATCTGGAGGAGATTCCAGGTTCCAGCTTAGAGGATAAGCTTCCCTGTGCACCCAAATCCCTGGTGCCCCAGCCATAGCCCTACTGCATGTCATATGGTCAGATCCTACTACTGTCCTTTTATTACCCAGTTCATACTTCATGTTATGTGGTCTGAAGAAAAATAAAGGCCTTGTCATATTCCAGGAAAAGAAGGAGGAAGCATGAAACACGCACATGTAGAAACAGCCTGTACTGAAGAGGACATATTGGGGCAAGTTCCCCTGTTAAGTGTGTGTCTCATTTTTCATAAGGAGAAGTCAAATTGGCAGGGACCTCAGAGATGGTCCACCTTTAACAGATGAAGGGTAGTAGCTCACAGAGGCAAAGGGGCCAGCCAATGGCATACAACCAGTTAACATTTAGCCTGGAGTTAGAGACCAGAAATTTGGAACAAAAGAGGGTGGCCTGCACACTGGAGGGAGCCAGCAGGAACTGGAGGCTGTGGGTTAACTTGGCAGGGATAGGAAGAGGCTGTACAGAGCCAATCCTCCAAGTGTTGTGTTAAGAGGCTCAGGAAAGAAAGCAATCCTCGGAGAAGAACCAAAGGGAATTAGAAAACAAGAGCTAGTTAATATACATCCCATGCTTGATCACACTATGGGTGTCAAGGCTCTCAGGGTACAACTTAGGAACATTCCTAGAATGCTCAACTGCTCTGATGTTTACCATATAAGTTTAAAGGTTTAATTTCTCATATTTAAAACAATCAGTTACACATGAATTTTCTCTTAATAGGATTTCTAGGGAATTATTAGCACAGCATTTAAGTGAAAGTAGAGAATATCTGCTATATATATATATTTTAAAACTTTTCCCTTAAAGTGTATTTTTTTCTTTTCTTTTCTTTTTTTTATTGGTTGTTCAAAACATTACAAAGCTCATGACATATCATCTTTCATACATCTTTTTTTCATTATCAGTTTTTTCTTTTATATCCAGGAGACCAAATGGATCTTCCTTCATGTTTTTTAAAGAAAATGAGATGTTAAAATAAAATGCTGTTCTTAACCTAATTTTGTGCACTAAAGTCAATTTATAAGGTTATGCCTTATTTGGTTTTTCATAAAGTAGTTCAGGAAAGTCCAGAATGCACTTATGGCCTCAAGATCTCTTGGTAGACAACTAATTCACACAGAGACTTTGAAAGTTTCTTCCCTCAGGGACCAACTGAACTGCATTTCTCTGGCTCCTAGCTTGACTGACATTAAGGAGAGAAAATTGGGCTAAAGGGGAGAGATGGTGAGGAGAGGAGAATAATAACAGGGTAGAAAGCGGAGCGGGCAGGAGGGTGAAGGGATGGAATCTTAAGAGGAGGCTATCCAGGAGCTAAGACCTGTGTGGTGAACCTGATATCTCCTAGAAGGTAAAGGAGGTCAGGGTCACTTACAGAGCTGATGTCAGATGGTGATGTATTTGAAGCAGGCTCTGTGACTGTGTAAGATGGAATCGTTGCTTTCGCTCCAAGTTAGTCCTTGCCTTCTTCAAAATATCATGTGTCCTGGTCACTGAAAGAAGAAAAGAGCCCCAGAGAGAAGGAATTTCCAGCTGGGCCCTACTTGCTGGGCATGCATTTTCTAGAGCATTTTCTTCTCACCCCTCAATCATGGCCTCTTGCTGACCCCTTTTTCTCCCCCTCCTTCTGCAACCACAACTGCTCATGTCACAGGAGGGTTGGGCCCAGTGCATCAGACTCTCCCTTCCCAACATTCCCAGTGCCTCTGTGGTCACTGTTTATCTGCAGCACAAGTGGGACATCTGCAAGACAAGCCCTTTCCTCTGCTGCTCCACAGCTCAGGGGCACCTACGCTGGCTGACAATGAACTGCTCCATGTTCTCCTTCTGCTGGTTAGCAGTCTTCAGACGCTCAGCTGTGCTCTCAAGGAGCTTCTCCTGTTTCGATACTTGGGCTCGCAGATCCAGGAGCTCCCTTTCCATTGATTCATCCTGGGGAAGAAGGACAAGCTCTCAGACAACAGTTTGGAGACCGAATGTATCCAGTTCTTTGTGGTTCCTACCAATCAGAAGCAGAACTCCAATCTTCTCAGCAGACTGAGTTCCCTTCATTATAGCTTCTCAATCCCTCAGTTCAGAACAGTTGAGAAAAAGACCACAGGTAGGAATGTTGAGAACCTGAAAGCCCCCAATCAAGGATCAAGGAGACCCTGACTCCAGACCCACAGCAACTCCCAACTGTGAACAAGACCTCCAAATCAGTCCTTGAAGTAATTTTGTCTCACCCTTCTCCCATCCATGCTGGACTTGGAATTTCAGAGATACTATGTCTGGGACACAGGGCTACCTGATGACAGTGTTCACATTTCAAAATGTCTGTACGAATCTGAAGATGGTAAAGTGCTTCCTTGTAATTAGCATAGTTTTTTCCCCAAACATACCAGTTACATTAATATGGAAATAAAAACTAGTGAGCGGATCCAGATTCTAGTCCAACCAAGGCAGGACAATTCTTTAGGGGCTCTACCTTTTCCCCAGACTGGAACAGAGATAAAAGGTGTGTTGGGATTCTAGGAGCATGACTGAAAGAAGCTGCAGGATCACAGTGACTTCCTTTGATCTTTTGACCAAGAAGCCCTGAGGAATGGAGAAGCTTCAAAGGCCCCTGAATTTTAGTTCAAACTTCAGATTTATTGGAAGCAGATATTTATAGATTACCATGGCATCAATGTCTGTGCTTCTCCATTTCCTTTTCTTCTCTTTGAATTATTATCTTGGGGTTTGGGGTGTGAGGACAAAGTAAGGTAATCAGAGCTTCAATGAAAACATCCACCAGGGGTCTCCCTCCAGGATGCTACATTAAGATCCAGCACATTCTAACAACCTGTGTAGCTCCTGACCCTCAGAAAGCCCTGGAACTGAGAATACAGAATCTCATGGGGCAGAAAAACAAAGCTTATACCAGAAGACAACACTGGCCTCTTACCACTTTGCCAGGCAGCCCAGGGCCATGGATACTTGGTAAAGCTGCTCTCCAGAACATGGTCAGGAGCGAGGCTGACTCATCTAGGGTGCGCTGCAGGGCATGAGCACTGCTTCTTAGCTCATGGAAACATTTGCTGCCTGGTGCCTGTGGAAAGGTGGGAGGGAGCCATGGACATCACTGAAGTTGAGACATCACAGGGCTCACGACATTGCAGCCCTGCACAAGACTCAAGCTTTCTTTGTTGATGAGGCACAAAGCATGGGCTGCTTGAACCTGCAAAACCCTAGCTCATCCCTTTGAGGTCCCAGGACTGAATAGTGGCTCCTTTTACCTGGAATGACTCCTCACATGGACACCCTATATAAGGCTGTCACAGCTCATTCCCATGTCATGTCCTCTACAGACCTTTTAACTTCCTTGCATACAATAAAAGACCCCTCTGCACCAGTGAACTTGAGGTACAAGAGGTGACTTCTCACATTGGGCTTGTGGCCCATTAGTTGGTTTATGAATAGGGGTATGTATCTTGCCCTCAAGTGGGGGTTACCTGGATGCAAGGCTCTGTCTATACATCCATGGGTCTCTGGTAGCTCAGACAGCACAGCCATTGGCCCTTGTTGTCTCTGAACACAGATGCACTCTGAGAAGCATTTGCAGATTGCCTCCCTCCCACTGCCAGATTCTTACTCTTTCCACACACAAGGCCTTTATGGATGTGAATCCCTTAGTACCTGTCCACCTGACAGATTTTAATCCACATGGGTCAGCATGAGTGTAACAGATAATGAGCCATGAGGCTGTGCTGATTTCAACATCATATGGGCATCAACTCTTAACAAATACTTTACTGAGGATGGTGGCAACACTGCACAGACATCTCTGTGGCTCTGAGGCAGAATATCTAGTTGGTTTCCTATACCACAGAGTAGAACATAGAATGAATAAGGAGATAGGGAAGCAAGGGCTTGGCTAGAATAATTGGAAGATGCTTCCTCTGTCATTGGGAGATGCAGGCCACAAAAATAAAAAGGGGAGAAGAAACTAGAATTAAGGACAAAGGGCACAAAGAAAGAGTGAAGGCAGGAGCTGCAGGTGTGACTACCTCTGAGCCCTGAGCTTCAAGGCCCAGGAAGTTGCATGTGGGTGTCAGGAGAGACTGGATCTGTTCAACCAGCTGTTTCCCCTCCCCAATCTGCTCTCTGAGAGCAGTATAGTCATCAATGTGGCCTATGATGTGGCGGCCATGCTTGTTGGCGAAGGAGCCATCCATAGAATCACCCTCTAGCTTCAGAGAGTTCTTCATTCCTGAAGGATCATTTGAATCCAGCTCTGAAAAAGAAAGCCACAATAATAAAGATCTGCTGTTATTCATGAAAATATCCTCAGTTCTCACAGTGCAGAGACAGTGAAAGAGCTCAGGGTCAAGAAAGGCAGCCTTCAGAAATGCAGGGTGGCTCAAGCCTATAGACACCTTTTGTTTTCTTTATTTTTATAATCTTTCTTACAACATTACATAATGATAAACGTTCCAGAAGAAAAATTTTGTTTTCATTGACAAGTGGGCTATTCAGGACAATATTATAAACATGAAATCTTTCTGTATAGAAAAGGCACAGACAACTGAATAAGAATGTGTACAGGGCAATGACCAAAAGACAGCAATAGGACAACTGTGGCAAGAAGAAGAATGAGAAGAAAGGCAGCCACAGAAGTCTCAAGGAACATGGAAGATGCTTTCTCTGTGAGGAAAAAGGATGTCGCACACAGAAAATTTTCTAAATTCACATGACACACTTACAGAGGACCAGGACATATTTGCATTAATAATTTTCCTTCATTGTGTCCAAGCCCTTTAGTTGTCATATTTATACCATTTGTCCTGGTGACAATGACAGTATCTGAGCCAGGAGAAGAGAAAGAAGAGCTGTGGAGGACCAGAGTTAGAAAATCTATGCCAACACCCCAAACACCGAGGAAATACCTGAATCTAGGGAGTAAAAACAACCAGTGTCAAGGACATCACAAACAGCCTGCACCCCAAATCATGCACAGTCTAGCCTTTACCACACAAGATCTAAGGTGCCAGGACTTCCCTCTCATATCATTAGCCTATATATGTCACATAGAAAAGCAAAAGTCAACAGATTGATATGTTTCTATTATTTAGAAAAAAAATGTTTGATGGATGGATATTCCACATGAATGTAACTTCCAGTAAAAACTTGTTAGGTACAATTTCATAAACCAACTTTGAGTATAATTTTCTATGTGCTTTCTAGTACAATGCCTTGTATTGAAACTTAAATATGCACAAAATCACATACATATATAAAATACACATACGTATGAATATATATGAAATATGTATATGTTAAAATATTTATCAAGGGCTGGGGTGCAGAGTTCAGTGGTAGAATGAAGAAAAAAAACCACTCTATATAGTGTGGCAGGTCTAGCACACACAGAAGAACTTGGGTTCAAATTCTCTGTATTACAAAAGTAGATCAAAATGTAAACTATCAACAAAAGGAGTTCCTGGTAAGAGGAGAGTGAGTCATAGCCAGGTTCCAGTTCAGGCCTCTGGAAGCTGGGAACAAGAGGAAGAGCAGGGACTGAGCCATGCTGCTGCATCTCAGCTGGAACATGGGAACACAGTGACAGGGAAGCCCTGTCAGGAGGAAGTGAAGAGGAAACTCAACACCACACCCACCATGGCAGCTCCAAAAGGGCAAGGCAGCCACCTAATGTATGCTGAGCACTTCCTGCCAGCTGGGTACTGTGCTTAGCTGTTTACAGATATATCTTACTTACAGGCCACAATAAAAAGTCCATGAAATAGTCCACTTTCATCTGACATTTGAGGACATTAACTGAAAAATGAGTATTCAGCGCAACCAGAGAAAATAAGGATTAATATGACCCAAGAATATCTGGCATGAGAATGTCAAGGCTCAGACTTAGAAGAATCTGAGCAGAAGTGATTGAGGATATGGCCATGCAGGTTACTGGAGAGGGTGAATTAATTGGTGCCCCCCAAAAGACAAAACAGAAGAAACAGAGTGGAATGTTGTGTCAAGAGGCTGGGGAGTGGGGCCTCTGTTAACACTCAAATTAAAACTAGGGAGGCAAGATACAGGCTGGATATGGAAGAGAGCCAGAGAAATCTGGTGAACATGCTTATCTGAACAGGCAGGCAAGAGACTGGGGCAGGACTGAATGTCAACCACGTGAAATAAGTGTGCCTTCCACCCAGCACTTTTCCACAGCCCTGATTTCCTTAGGGACACGAGCATTGTGCCACAAACTGAGGTCCCCCTAGGTGAAGAAAAGGAAGCCCTTCTAGAGAGTGTGGAAGGTCTGTGATGCTGAGACGGAGCCTAGTGAGGTGGAAGGAAGACCAACTAAAAAGCCAAGCACCTGATTAGGTCTCTAAGCCCTGTAAACCCAGCTTGTCTATTAATGTCTCAGTTTCCCCTTTGTCAGTTGGATCATGTAAAATATAAAAATGTAGTAAAACCTGTCCTACAATAAATGACATTGGGAAACACAGGCTCCAGGCCAGTATGTGTCTCCCACCTATAGCCAAACTTCCATAGAAATTTGTTTTTGCCTTTTTAGGTTTCATAATGATTTTCTTACCTATATTTCTTTTTTAAAATTAGAACTGTGTAGTTATATATAGTAGTGGGTTCATTCGGTCAAAAAAATACACACATGCAATTTGACTTCAGTTCATGATTGCCCCCTTCCCTCTCTCTTTTTTCTCCCATTCCCCCTAACATTTCCCAAATCTCTTTCATCTACTCTATTAGACTTCTTTTTTGCTCATCTATTAATTTATATTTGATTGCTTCTTTCTACCTATGCATAAAGGTGGAGTCCTTGTGGTATATTTATATGTCCACCTAACAACTTTTTAAGAATTCATTCTGGGGCTGGGGTTGTGGCTTAGTCGAGAACACTTGCCTCAAATGCCTGAGTCCCTTTGATCAATCCTAAGCACCAGGTTAAAAATATATATAAATATATTGTGTTCATTTATAACAACAACAAAAAACAATCATCTGCATTGCCTCCCCTTACCCATCTCTGCACTCTGCCTCTCAATCTTCTCCATTACTGCTCTTTCCTTTATCTGTATGATATCCTATCCTGCCCTCCCCATTTCCTTTGTTCTACTCTAGTTTCTGCATGAGAGTAAACATTCAAGTTTTGAGTTTTTGTGTTTGGCTTATTTCACATAGCATGATATTCTCATTGCTATCCATTTACCTGTAAATGCCATTATTTCATTTTCTTTTATGCCTTTGAAGAACCCTAGTGTGTGTGTGTGTGTGTGTGTGTGTGTGTGTGTGCGCGCGCGCGCATGTGTGTTTACATACATATCATATATATGTGTCAGAATCATAAAATTTATTTATCTATTAAGGTGATTCCACCATTTAGTGAAATGTGCTTCTATAAACATTGAGGTGGCTGTCACTGAAGTATGCTGATTTTAGAAGTTTTGGCAAAATACCAAGGAGTGGGCAGATCCTCACAGGGTGCTTACATCTCTAGTTTTTTGATGAATCTCTACAGTGGTTTCTGGACTTGTACTAGTCTGCAGTCCCATTAACAATATACAAGTGTATATTTTCCCCACAACCTTGCCTGCATTTTTATGTATATTCTTGAACATTGCAATTCTGGAGTCAGATAAAATTTTAATATTTCTTTCATTTGCTTTCCCTAATTGCTAGTGATATTGAACCTTTTCTCATTTGGCTATTTGTAATTTTTTTCTTAAGAAGTTTCAATTTCATTTTTTCTATTGCCCATTTATTGATTGGGTTATTTGGGATATTTTTGTATGAAGTGCTTTGAGTTATTTATATATTTAAGAGTATTAATCCCTTATCAGATGAGTAGCTGGCCAAGATACTTTTACCATTCTGTAGGCTCTCTCTTCACACTCTTCTTTCTTTCTTTTGCTGGGAAGAAGTTTTGTAATTTGATGGTGTCCCACTTATTTATTCATAGTTTCAGTTCATGTACTTTTGAGGAAGCTTGTGCCAGCAATTATATGTAGAATGTTGGCCCTACATTCTTTTCTAACAGTTGCAAGGTTTCTGGTCTAATTCCAAAGTGTTTGATCCATTATCATTTGAGTTTTGTGCAGGGTGAGAAATAGGGTTTTAGTGTTATTTTTCTAGATAGTTATCTAGTTGTCCCAGAACCATTTATTAAAAATCCTCTTTCCTCCAATGTATATTTTTGCACCTTTGTTAAGTATCAGAGGGCTCTAAGGATTGGATTTGTCTCTGTCTTCTATTCTGTCCTATTGGTCTTTGGGTCTATTTTTGTGACAATATCATGCTGTTTTGTTACTAGAGCTCTGCAGCTTTACTTATTGTCTGGAGTTTTGTATTTAACAGTGGTACCAATAATAAAAAACAAACTGAAATAGAAAACTACTTCAAAAATTAGATAGTAGGAGACAACTATGTAGGCTAATATATTAACATCCCAACTTGAAGTGGTGGGAATTACAATATATATTTAGGAATACAGTATTTTTCTTCTGGCAGAGCTATTTTTGTTTAATACTTTTACTTTATTTATTTTTACCTAGTGCTGAGGATCCAATCAGTGCCTCACACATGCTAGGCAAGTTCTCCGCCACTGAGCTACAATACCAAATCTAGGAATACAGTATTTTTATTGAAAATTCTTTTTAAAAATATTATTATTTTTACATAATAGCATATTTTGGCATATTATACATACATAGAATAAGTATAACTTGTTGAAAATAGGATCCCCCATTATTGTGGTTGTACATGACGAAGAACTTCATTGTTTGTATATTCATACATGAAGATAGGAAAGATGTGTCTTATTCATTCTCCTGTCTTTCCTATTACATGTTCCCCCCTTCTCTTAATTCTCCTTTGTCTAGTCCAATGAACCTCTAATCTTTCACTCTCTAGTTGTAAGTTAGCATCCACATTCTGCCTTTGGGTTTGGGACTGCCTTATTTCACAAAGCATGATAGTCTCCACTTCCATCCATTTACTGGTGAATGATATAATTTCATTCTTCGTTATGGCTGAGTAGTATTCCATTTTGTATGTATACCAAATTCTTTATCTACTCATCTGATGTAGGGCACCTAAGTTGGTTCTATAGCTTAACTATTGTGAATTGAGCTGATATTAAATATTGAAGTGTCTATGTCACTGCGGTATGCTGATTTTAAGTTGTTTGGGTACAAAGTGAGTGGGATAATGGGGTCAAATAGCGGTTCCATTCCAAGTTTTGTAAAAAATCTCCACACTGCTTTCCAGAATGGTTGCACCAATTTCCAATTCCACCAGCAATGTATTAAGTGAATCTCTTTCCCCACATCCTTGCATCATTTACTGTTGCTTTTATTTTTAATATTTACCATTCTGAGTGGGGTTAGTGAATTCTCAGTGTAGTTTTGATTTACATTTCTCTAATTGCTAAGATTTTAAATACTGCAACCTCTAAATCAAACAAGTTCAGGCAGCTTCTCTGATTTCAGGTTTTTCTGTACTCAATCTGTGTTTCTCTGTGTTCTCCCCTCCCTTTGTGGGGTCTCTTTGCTGCTTTCAATACCCATGTGGCAGGTGAGTTGGCATTTATATATTCTTACATTTTGTTGTTGTACTCAAATTTCTGATTCCCTAGTCCAACTGAATGTACACTATTATATTTTGTGAAATTCCTTTTTCATCAACCTCAGTAGGTGTCTATATTCCTGCTGCTGTGCTCATGATACAAGGTAATGCAGCTTTCCACTATCTCACCATCTTCTGGTCTTGCAATACAGCTTTTTATCCAGGATGATTGCTCATCAATTTTAACACTTTTCAGATTGATGCCATCCCATTTGTGGATGTTTCATTTTATTTCTTGAACTTTAGGAGTGTACTTAAGGAATTCAGTTCCTGAGCCTCAATGTTAGGGTGTTAGGCCTACATGTTCTTCTGGTAGATGCAGGGTTTCTGGTCTACTTCTCAGGTCTTTGATATGCTTTCAGTTCAGTTTTAAGAGAGAGGGGCTAAATTTCATTTGGCTACATATGGATTTCCAGTTTTTCCAGCCCCATTTGTTGAAGAGGCTATCCTCAGCACACTATAGTGATATAATCACATCAATGTTTTTAGCAGCACAATTCACAATAGCTAAGCTATGGAGTCAACACACACACACACACACACACACACACATACATGTATTACTCAGCCATAAAGATGAATAACTTTATAATAGTTGCCATTATATGGATGAATCTGGAGACTACCATGCTAAGTGAATTAAGTCAGTCTCCCCAAATACAAATATCAAATGTATCAAATGTTTTCTTTGACATTTGGAAGCTAATCTACACTAAGGAGGGAAGAGTGGAAGAATACAAATTCCAGGTATTAGACAAAGAGAAATGAAGGAAAAAGAGTACGGTAAGGAAAGGAAATGAATGGTAAGAAAAGGAATGAACCTGACATAATTTTGCTATGTACATATAGGAACACAATGCAGAGAATGTCACCTTTATGTACATCAAAAGCCTGGGGTCCTAATTAGATTAAGATATATTTAATGCTTCTATATGATCTCAAAATGGGCTCTACTCTCATGAAAAACTAAAAAGAAGTCATAAAAAACATAATAAAAATGACACTTTAATTTGCATGTCTAAGTTAACAATCCAGGGGGCTGGGTTTGTGGTTCAATGGTAGAGAAATTGCCTCGCATGTACAAGACCCTGGGTTTGATCCTCAGCACAACATAAAAATAAATAGGTGAAATAGAGGCATTATGTCCAACTACAACTAAAAAACAAATATTAAAAAAGATAACAACTCAGGTTTGAGTTAGACTTGTTCCCTATGAAAACCCCCAGACAGAGATCCATGAGCTACTAACTTAGTAAAGACTCATTCACAGCACAAAGAGGTAATGAAGTCAAGCAATTCAGGTACGGAAGGCAAAAAAGTGTAGAAAGTATACAATTTAAGAGAAGGTAGCATGTGTCTGAAAGATGCTCTTCATAGGGTTGGGACTGGGCTTCCCTGCAGCAGTTATCAAGAATATTAGGACAGCAGGCATGAGAACAGAGCAGATTTCAGAATGTAAATAGGAAATGTAGATGGAAGGGCAGGTCAGGGCTACAAGGCCATGGGAAGTACAGATAAGACCAAACAGAGGCTCCATCTCCTGTTGGAGACAAGCACAGATGAAGAGAAATCACTGCAGAAGGAGGAGCTACAATCTTACAGAGTTAAAAGGAGTCAAGTGCATTCCAGAGCCAACATACCTGAAGCCTGAAGGCCAGGGAATCTGCATGCTAGTTTCCTCTTGCTCATCAGAATTTTTCTTGTAATCATCTTCTCTTTGCTGACACCTGTGGCATCATTGAGGACATGCTCTGTAAGTATGTGCAAATAAGACAGGATTTGTAAAATGCAATAGCACCCAGATATATTTCCAAACACTAGAAAATCAGAGTGGAGGTAGGTTGTGCTTTGGGGAAGGAAGAGATAATAAAAATCAAGCAAAATCAAAGGAGAAACACATTATTAAAGAAAGGAAAACTCATCCTAAGGAATTTAAAAATATGCATAATAATAATACACTGCACGTATACCCATTATATATGAAAAAGCACATATAAAAAATGTGTAATACACACAAGAGGGATCTCTATATTTATCTGACGGACAACTGCTCCTTTGGGCTCTTGACTCCACCTGTGCATGGGAAACTTGCATCTATGATATGTATGGGCTCACATGTCCACTCAAAGGCCCTTGGGCCTTCTCAGAGGAAATTGAAAGGAGAAGAGGGTTCAGTAACAATCCCAATTCTCCCTTTGCTAACTACTCCTAGAAAACCCATTTCTTATGTCCCTGCCAATTGACCCAACCTAGCAACCCAGGCACAGTGACAGAAATCACGTGTCCAATGGACATGTCATCTTTTGTACATGTGCCTAGGTATTCTTGGGTGGGTGGTGCCCATGCAAAAGTTCCTAAAATAAAGTAATACAATTGACAAAAAGGGCTTTAAAGTAACAATGAATTCATGTTTATTATCCAAATATAATTAATCTTAGTCACTATTTCTGGAGAGAACATTCTACAGAGACACCAGGGCATGGGACAAAAAAAGGAATTTATTGATCTTGATCCACAGGCAGAAAAGATCATGAATAGAAATGGTGGACATCATATTTTTCTTTGGGGGGGGGGGGGACAACAGGGATTTAACTCAGGGGACTTGATCACTGAGCTACATCCCAGCCCTATTTTGTGTTTAATTTACAAATTGGGTTTCACTGAGTTTCTCAGCACCCCGAGGCTTTGAATTTGAATAATACTTTTTGCTGAGGCTGGCTTTGAATTCATCATTCTTCTGTCTCAGCCTCCTAAGCCACTGGGATTATAGGCCTGAGCCCCCATGCCAAGCACAGCAGACATACTTTAAAGACAAAATCAGTCAGATCCACCTGACCTCTGTACCTACTCTGAAACAAGATGGGTCTCCTGCCTCTGCATGCATATATCTCAGCCTACACAGTAGAGTTGAATGCAGAGAATTTTTGCTTTCCTAGGGAGAAAAGTTAGATTCATTTGAATTATAATAGGAATACTCACTGGCTTCATCCATAGCAGAACTGACTGTAGGCTCAGCTGATGGGAAGACAGAGCTTCTGACAAGTTCTTGTGTGTTAGATGAATTAGGATGATCCAAGGGTAGAAAATAAGTTTTCCCCAGCAGGAGGTCATCCTCTTTCTCCTCCTGCAGTTCACCATTGGGAATGCTGAGACAAGGAAGAATAACCAAAAAATCAAGGTGGTTTAGAAGCTACAGCCTCCCAGTTGGTTATGATTCAAAGTTGAAGAGTGGAGTCCCCTAACAGGTGCCTGCCTTCAAAAATAATCTAGAAAACCATTTTCAACTCATGGACATAATTTAGGTGCCATAGTATGAGAGAGAGAGTGAGAGCCACCAGTGTCCAGTGTACTGGGCAGATAACAAGCTGATGAGAAAGGAGGCTCAACTTCATCTATAAAGTACAACTACAGAAGGATCATACAATGAGAAGCAAAGCTGTAGTTGAACCTAGGGCATGACTGATACTGACACTTGCATATAGATGGCCAGCAAATACAGTCTGGTACATGAGAGAGTGCCCCCAAAATGTGTGCCTTTTAGAACTTTTTCTATCCATTTTTTTGACATAATACTTTTGGGGGGGGGAAGGGGTAGAAAGGGAGCATATTTCTGTTTTTCTTGCTATGACATACCTGTCCGGGATTATCAGGCCATAGTATAGAAAGATAGTATGCCTCTAATTCTGATTATTCAACTTAAAATAAACAAGTGATTTTGTTAAAAGGAAGAAATGCCCAAGAATGACTGTGCAGTTCTTCTGAGTCACACCCACTGTACCAGCACCAGGAAGATAAAAGATAACCTTGCTAAAGGGCTCCATCACACTGGGCTTAGTCAACATCACCCCTGCCAACAGTAGTCTTTTTTACATTTGGTCATCAAATGTGTCTACTTTTGACCTCATGGTCTAATCTTTCAGGTTATCCTTAACCCCTTATTTTGCATTTTCTTACAATCTCCAGATTATTTGTTGTTACCTGGAATTCAGTGAATTTTGGTCTTTTTCATCATCATTTTCATGGTTTTCTACAAACAATTCAAAAACATCCAGGAGTCATTACATAGTGCTATTTCACCCATTTCAACACAGAGCCCAAGTGGGTTCTTCAGTCACCTTGGCTAGACAGGAATAAGAATCTGCAGGAAATCTTGAAAGTTATTACAATTTCGATCAGGAATGAGCAGAAAAAAGAGTCATGGAAAATGGAGTGGGCTAAGGGGTGAAGACAAAATGACTTCTGCCACGTATAGCCCAGATAAAGTTCAGTTGTCATAATCTTTCCCATCAGTTTTCACAATTTTTCTTTGTGTGTTGACTTAGTCCTGTTTGCCAAGGAGGGTCCAAGAAGGAGCCATGTGCTAGTGACTTATGAAGGCCATGTTCCCAGAATAAAGAGGCAGCAGAGTCAAGGAAGCAGGATAGATCAAAAGCCTAGACAGTGTGTGATTCCAGGGAAGGTGGCATGTGTCTGAAAGATGCTCTTCATGGGATTAGGACCCCCCATTAAGCTGGGCTTTCCTGTGTCAGTTACAGGGAATATCAGGACAGCAGATGTAGGAACAGAGCAGATTTCTGAATGCAAACAGGAGGTGGAGATGGAACAGCCTCTCAGGGTGGGAGACCATAAAATAGAGACATAAGACCAGACAGTCTCCATCTGCTGTTGGAAAGAACCAATGGTGAAGAGAAATCACAGCAGAAGGAGCTACCTCCTCATAGAGAGAGCTAAAAGAGGTAAGTGCATCCCAGAGCCACAGAAGCTGTCACCACTCTACCCGAAGCTTGAAGTCCTGGGAATCTGCATGCCATTCTCCACTTGCAGAAGAGTTGTTTTCTTTTCATGATCTTCTGCTTCATGACACTCATGGTATCAGTGAGGACATGCAGCTCACATCCAGGTGTTTTGACAGCCAAGCCTCCAAGGGCATCACCCTCAAGCTTGGGAAGGTTCTGCAGTTCAATGCAAGTATCCAAATTCAGTTCTGAAAATAAAACAGGAACTATTATCCTGTGACACAACTATTGACCCCAAAGGGTCACCTAATCAAGAAAGCAGCCTTGCACAAAAAAGTCTAAGGATTTATGTGTAGCTTATAGAGACTGATACTTTCAGGGCTGGGGTTGTAGCTTGGAGTTAGAGCACTTGCCTCAAATGCATGAGGCCCTGGGTTCTATCCTCACTACCACATAAATATAAAGACATTGAGACTGATACTTTCATTTTGTTGATGATTCTGGCATATCCAGTATGATAAACTTGACAGGAGGCAAGTGTGCTTACAATTCTTGAAAATATTCAAGAAATATGGAAGTTATAGACACCTATAGCTCCCCAATATAAAAGGCAATAATACCACTAGAGATCTAGGCAGAGCTTTTAGTCAGGAAGTGATCATCAAAGTTAAGCAAAATCATAGTAGAAGGAAAACTATATGAAAGTAGAGAACTGGGGAAGAATCATCCCTGGAATATTTTAAATCTTACTCTGACTAACTTATTTTATATACAGGCATTATTACTAATAGAACTACTGTATATGCCTAACATATAATGGATATATCTGATGAACAGAAAATTATGAACATTCACATGTGGGATTGTATAATATCAATATTCTGGCCACAAGAAGTCAGAAATAATTTAGAAACCTGAGGGAAAAAAAGAGATGTTTGAAAAGCAGATGCTCAAAAATTCCCTGTGAGACACCAGAACACAATCACTCAACTGAGCCTGTAGGCTTAGTCTTGACTGGGATTGTGGGAGCACCCAGTAGAGTCCAGCAGGAAGAAAAGATGGTGAACCTCCGCAAGTTTTCACACGTGCTTCAAGAACTACACACCAGTGACACACACAGAGCCCATGCCAGGGAGTGCTCTACATGAGGCACAGGTGTTTCTTCTCTTGCATGGCCCTCAGATGTTTGTAATGAGTGCAAGGGTGCCCACATCTGTCAGATGAGTGTGGCACCTGACATGAGAACCAGAGGCTCCAGAAGCTGATATTGAGGGAGACAGAGAATCAAGATGAACACAACCCAGATTAAGGGGACAAGGAGGGACTAAAACTCAGTCTTCACATCTGAGCAGAATTGAGTCCTTGTGAGGACACTGGCAACATGGATATGAAGACAGACGAATGGAGAGGATGGACTCAGTGTGGAATCAGCAAGGAGACAATTTGTGCACTTTCTGGGTGAAGGTGTCACATTAATTTAAAGAGATGAGGAAAGGTGAAAAGTGAGCTGGATATGTCAGGACACAGAATTGTGGGCCCAGGATTTATACTATTACTGAAAAATTGCTCTATATCCAATGAAAATATCTTTTGTGAAATTATATTTATCAAATAACCAGAAGTTATCTGATGATTTGAGATTACAGAGTCAAATCTTTCATTAAAAAATTTTTATTTTTATTGAACTGGTACTATGGAAATTATTTTAATAAACCATGAAAGAGATGAAAGCACCTAAGATATGCACTTGGTAAAGGCCAGCCCAGGACCTGAGAGTGTATTTAACCCTAGGCCCCAGGCTCCAGCTCACATCACTATGTCAGAGAATCGCAGCTTTAAGTCTGACCGAGAGAACATGTAGAGACCCACCATCTCTGCCACCCACAATATTCTGACAACCAACATGTGGATCAGAGCTTACAAATTCCCTTGCCTTTCCTATCTGGGAAGAGCATCCACTGTTTTCCAGGGTCAGTGTTGGCTACACAGCTATCGATAGCAGAGGAAAGACTCAGCCTGGCTCCACCATCACCACAGATTAACTGGTGATCCAACATTGTCCCCTGACAACTACTCATTTGGGTATTTACATCCAGGTGTGCATCTGAGGCTTGCATCTCTGACACACTGGGGCTCACATGCCCACTCAAAGGCCATTGGAGGCAGGCCTTCTTAGTGACACCTAAAAGGAGAACAGGGTAACTATCCCAGTTCTTTCTTTCTTTAGTACCCCCACCCAGAATGCCCATTTCTTATGTCCCTGTCTGTTGGGGAAACCAGCTTGTGTCTCAGGTACAGTGACAGAGATCATGAGTGTGATGGATATGTCACCTTTGGTTTCTGTGCCTGGATGCTAAGAAGGCCAGAATCAATAAATGGGATGGCAAACTGCAAAGCGTCTTCAGAGTAAAGGAAACAATTAATAACGTGATGAGAGCGCCTACAGAATGGGAAAAGATTTTTACCACATGCACATTAGACAAGAGCATTCAATCCTCAGGATGTATTAAGAACTCAAAAAACAAAAAACCCAAAAGAAAAAAAAAACATTAAATAACCCAATAAATAAATGGGCAAAGCACTGAACATGCACCTCACAGCCGAAAAAATACTAATGGCCAAAAGATACATGAACAACTATTATCTCTAGCAATTAGAGAAATGCAAATTAAAACTATGCAGAGATTCCATCTCACTTGAATTAGAATGGCAATTATAAAGAATTCAAGTAACAATAAATGTTGGTGGAGAATGGGGTGAGAAAGGTACTCTCAAAAATTTGAGTAGGACTGAAAATTAGAGCAGCCACTATGGAAAGCAGAATGAAGATTCCTTAGAAAACTTGGAATGAAACCACCATTTGACATCATCAACAGATGAATGGATAAAGAAAATGTAATGTATATAGAGAATGGTATATTACTCAGCCATAAAGAAAAATAAAACAATGGCATTTGCAGAAAATGGATGGAACTGGAGATATCATGCTAAGTGAAATAAGCCAATCCCAAACACCAAAGGCTATGTGTTCTGACTTCTAGATGATAACCGGAAAAAAGGGAGGTTGAGGAAGGGAATAATAGAAATCTACTGTATTGGACAAAGGAAAATAAAAGGATGGGAGGAGAGGGAGAAACAGGAAAGACAATAGAATTAACTGGACTTAACTAGCCTTAACTAGCCTTGTATTTGAATACATAACCAGGGTAAATTCACATCATAAACAAAAAGAGCGGGATCATCCACAGGATAAGTTATACTCTACTAATGTGTAATTTGCAAAATACATTCTACTGTCATATGTTACTAAACAAGAACAACAACAACAAAGGCAGGTGTCCAGAAAAGAGTGTCCCTGAAGAAAAATCATCCACTTAAGATGGCTTTGAAGAAAAAATGAGTTTAAGGCTATTTTCCCAGGATTATTAAACTCCATCACTGTTTGTAGAGAGGACATTCTATTGAGACTCAGTGACCTGATTGAAATTAAAAGGTTTATTGATCTCTCCCCCGAGGGAGGAAAGATCATGGAAAGAATGTAGGATACCATGGAGAGGGGTGTCCAGTGGTTGTATAACATTCCTAGTTATGGGACCCTCTCTGCATTTTGGAAGCCTATGACTCCTTGTGGCCTATGTACCACCTACAATCCATATACATATACAGTCTGTTGCCACCTGGAGGCTGTTAGCAGCTATAAGAAATGCAGCAGAGGAGCTGGCTCCTTATTGTAAATCAACTGTATGAAACTGTGAAGAGATATCGGGTCCATAATCCTTATATTTTCCACATACTACAGAGGCAAATTGGACATTCCTCCTGATATAATTGAGTTCTATGTCCCTAGGGAAATGAATAATGTCCTCAGAAATTGAGCTGACTGGAGCTTTCCAGCAGCCTCATGTCTATCCAGGTCAGACTCAGGAAGAACTGGGTACAATAGGGCCTGCTGCCCACTACTGTGTTCTCCACACACTCTCCTTGAAAATCCCTCATTCTCACCACGATCTGCTTCAGTTTTCTCAAAATTTCTTCAATCTGACTGTTTGGCTCCATCACCCTGAGAGCACACCTCATCATACTCTCATCACTGGTGTCTAGATTCTTCCACTCTCCTCCTCACTACCTTCTCTTCTCGTGAAGTTCCCCAAAGATCAACTGTCTCATCAGGTTAACGTTTGTTAAGATACAGCTGCACAGTGTTACCCATGCTGGCCTCATGCTCCTGGCCATGAGAGAACCTCCTGCTGGGACCACTGAGCCCAGCCTCACTAACCTCTAACTCAATGTCCTGCTCTTACCATGTTCCCACTCTGCTTGGGAAAACTGCATTCCTACATCCCCCTGAATAATTCCAACTCCCTATCCTGCATTTGAAGTCCTCATTCCTGGCCCCACAAGGTTATCCAACATCACATCCCAACACTCCAATACACCATCCTTCCTTGTCAGGCTGTCTCCTCCCTGACTCTCACTCTGCTTCTCTGTCTTCCAGCATTCAGGTCTTTGTCTACAGGTGCTGCTCCCTGCCTGTCATGTACTGTGTGTCCCCAAGTCTCAGTACATCCATTATTAATCATCTGTCATTGAAGACACTCAGTAACATGCATGAGAGATCCTCTTGACCTGAAGGAGAAAGTATCTTAAACCAATATACCTGTTTGTGAAAGCAATGGTGAAACAGAGAAAAAAAGGAGATTAGACCCTGAAGGATTGAAAATGGCCACTGACACAAGAATCTCTTCATGGACTCTTGGCAACGTGGACAGTTTCTTCACAAAGGTCTTGTACAGCATGCTTTCTACCAGCCACTCTGTCATTACATAATTTTGGTGGGAAGGAGAACTCCTTTTATATGTCCAACCCCTGAAATCCTGGCCCATTCCTTTTCATGAAAACCTATTTAGTATCATTATATCAAATCAAATTTCCTCCCCTTCAATCTACTTCTTTCAGTTCCTTGAGGCTGGATCCCTCAATCATTGGGTACAATATTTATTTCCACTGTGTCTAAACCTCCAGCCCCTCCTACATATAGTATCTATTATGAAAAGTGGCCAAATCTGTGAAGTCCCTTGGGAAAGTCTCACCTTCCCTCAAGGATATTACATTTAAACTACCTTGAACTCAGACTGAAGGTCTTTGGGGTAGTTTGGTCTCAAAGTGGCTGTAATTCAATGTAGACTCACTCTCTCTACCACTTCCGTGAATGACTACAGAGCTACTACTACCCTCTAGGTCATCTGCAATAAATATTTTAAATTGGGTTAGAATTTTGTCCTGTTTTCGGTTGCCTGCTTTTATCAGGGAGGAACCTTGCTGACATTTTTCAAGGCTCACAGTAGAAGATCCTCTGCAACTATTGGAGCCATTTATCAAACTCTAAAAGTATTGTTGCATGCCATTAGTGGGCAAGATGCAAAAGTCCTCAACAAAATATCAAGTTGTAGCTTAGTTATACTCATGTTGTTTCTGCAGGGCTTTCTGTGTACACAGAGGATAGGTCCGAGCAGAGAGGTTAGCACCACTACTGTAGTTACACCTGTGTCCTGTTCACAATATACACATTAGGGTCAGTGAACCCACACAGGATGAATATTAGTACAATTAGAATGCTCTTTTTCTTCATTTCAGATTCATGTATAAAGGTGAATGTGTCCATCTCTATTTGGAGGGAATGGATGAGGCACTGGCTCTTCCCAGGGACAAAGTATACTCATTAATAGCTCAAAAACCCATGTGAGAGGCCTTATGAATTCTTTGTTCCAGAGAAGCAATGTCTGTTTCTCTTTGAAATTGTCTCAAAAACATTTGTAACATACAGAATTAGAAATGGGTGAACACCCAACCCAGCCTCCTCTTTGAAAGATCAGGCTGCACAGCAGTAAAAATATGTTGGCTGAGGAGCCAGGCAGACATGGGCCCTGTGTTCCCACCACACACTAGTGGAGATTTGGGGGCAGTGACCATGCTGAATCTCAGTGTCCTCAGCACTATTGTAGAGACACCACCAACTGTGAATAGTGTCTCTTGAGGATTTAATGGAGTAGTCTGTATGCAGAGATCCCTTGGCAGTGGTTACAGTTCACACATGTATTTTATTTCTTTTTCTGAAATGTTGTGACACTGAGATTAAACTTTTGCATCACTGCACCTCAGTGGAAATGGGAAAAAGAAAAAGATGGTCACACCTGAAAAGGCACTGACTAAAGCAAGGGTTGGAAAATAAATTTAGTCAGTTAATTTTACTATAAAACATTCTGATACAGTGAGACATCAGACTTCTGCTCTTCCTAAAAACTGATTTAATGAGTAAAGACTCAAGAATTTCAAAAGTTTATCTGAGGAAAAGTTGAACCCTACCTTGAGTGAGAGGCAAGAAGAATATATTTTTTCTCTACATACTCTATAAAGCTTCTACCACTCATGGCTCTTGTTCAACAAGAGTGACATTCCTGGGAATTGTGGAGAGAAATGCTCTCTGCTGTCTGAATAACTGGGTCAGTTCCCCATCATGTACACTGGCCATTGACAATTTACATGAGAACATAACTCTCAGATGGAACAGATGATTCAACATGTAATCTATGGAGGAAAGAATCATTTGTGCTCCGTTGGGTTGAAAACTACAGCAATGTATGGTGGAACAGAAACAGGAATGATTAATTGAAGGATAGCCTTCTCAGAGGAAGTTGAAAAAGTGCGTTAACACTCAAGAACCATAAAAGATCTCCACAATGATTTTTGAATATTCTATCTCATGAAAAGAAGAGAGGAAATCATTAGAAAATAAATGCAATTTCCAAGGACACTGCAGAAGGAATGATTTAACCCCTTTAAAGACTGAGGTCTGACCAATCCCTCCTGGAAAAAGTTGTAGTGATGTCTGTGAGATGCTTCTAATCCCCTCCTCCTAACTCCAGTCTACCTGCAACTGTGGCTGGCACATTGCAGACCAGGATTAAAAACAACTGACCTGGCAAGAAAAATAACAAAGCTTCAGATCCACCTGACCTCTGCACCTGCTGAGAAACAAAATGGTCTCCTGGCTCTTCAGGCATATGTCTCAGCCTAGATAGTGGAGTTGAGTGCAGAGAATTTGTGATTACCAGGGAGATAAGTTGCATTCATGTGAATTAGGATAAGAGTACTCACTGGTTCCATCCACAGTAGAGCTGAATTTAGGCTCATGTGATGGGAACACAGAGCTTATGACAAGTTCTTGTGTGTCACATGAATTAGGATGACCAGAGTACTCAAAATATTTTTCATCCAGCTGGAGGTCATTCTCTTCCTCTTCCTGAAATTCACTGTTGATACTGCTGAGACAGCTGAGGCAGGGAGGAACAAAAGATGAAATCATGGTGATTTAGAAGTTACAGTCTCCCAGTTGTTCCCGATTCAAAGCTGAAGGGTGGAGTCCAAAACAGGTGCCTCCCTTCAAAAATGATCCAGAAAACCACTTTCATCTCAAGGACATAGTTTAGGTGCCACGGTATGAGAGAGACCAAGGGCCACCAGTGCTCAGTGTAGTGATAACAAGATAACAAGCTAATGAGGAAGGAGGCTTAACTCACCTATAAGACACAGTCACAGAAGAATCACACAATGAGAAGCATAGCAGGGGCCAACCTTGTGCATAAAGCATGGTGAATTTTAGACACAAGTGTCTGATCAATAGTCTCCTTAATTGAAGAGTCTCAGAGACATTTTGCCTTCTTTGCACATCCATGTTATGACATGATATCATTTTTATTCTATCTATTTTTCTTGCTATGGAATACCTGTTGATGAGCTCAGGCTAACAGTACAGAAATGATTTTTGAGTCTCATCCTGAGTTTGACATTTACAAAGGGAACATATGATTTATTTAAGATCTAGAAGTGCCCAAGGCTGCTCAGTTATTCTTGAGAAGACTTACTCTTACAATACTATAAAGAAGACAAAGAATTTTGCTAATGGGTTCCATCATCTTGGGTTGAATCAACAACTTCACTGCAATCAGCACTCCTACTGTGCCTTTAAGAAACTTGACTACATTTGACCTCATGCTCTGTACTTTCAGGATTCCTGCACCCCTTTTATTTTATCCATTTTTTTTCTTGCCCCTGGTCATTCATTGTTACCTGAAATAAAGTGACTCTTCTTTATCATTGTCCTCATTGTCATGGTGTTCTGTAAACATATTCAGAAATGCAGAAGTCATTAAATAACTCCCCTTCACTCATTCCAATACAGACACTTCCCTCAGAAGAAGACATAATTTATGTATATATAATTCAGGGAGCAACTAAGGGACTTAACCTGGGAGAGCTCACATGTTGAGTTTAAAGAAATGGTCAGAAATGCTATGCTGATCCATCATGCACAACGTCTCTGACTGGGGGGATCATTATGGAATGCTCTTCATGTAATTGGACAAAGTCAAAATGCATTTTGGTCTCCTGATCCCTGGATACTCATCCAGGTTCTTCTGGATTTCATTAACTGCAGCTTCCTTGCTTCCACAAAGCTCATTCCAACACTTAGTGGCTCTAGGCCCCCTCACAATTCTCAAATAGAACCAGTTTCATTCTCTATAAAGAGGATTAAAAGCCCTGAGCCTCATTTTTCTCAATACTAGGGATTTTTTTTTTTTTTTAAAGATCGCAAAGTTAACTTTGGCAGTGTACTAGAAGGAAATTCCTTTCAGAACTGTTCTGGTATAAATATTACTGCCACCTTATTCTAGCATTTCAATGGAAGCAAAATTAACCATTTCAATGTTCTCTCTCTTTTATGTTTTTGGTACCGGCCATTGAACTTAGCGGCACATGACCACTGCACTACATCCCCAGGCCTATTTTGTATTTTATTTAGTGATGGGTCTGAGTTGTTTACTGCCTTACTTTTTCCTGAGGCTGGCTTTTTAAATTTTTAAAAAAATTTTTTTAGTGTTAGGTAGACACACAATATCTTTATTTTTTATTTTTTTATGGTGCCGAGAGTTGAACTCAGTGCCTCATGCATGCTAGGTGACTTTCCTACCACTTGAGCCACATCCCATGCCCTCTGAGTTGGCTTTAAACTCAAGATCCTCCTGCCTTAACCTCCTGAGCAGCTGGAATTATAGGCTTGTGCTTGTAATCAAAGAATTAAACATGAGCAAGAACACTTAGGAGAGATAAGTTTTCCTAGGTTGTAAGAATAAGGTCATACACAGCCCTGATATGCACACACATAAATGGTACCTGTGAGTAGGTTACAGTCTCTATAACTTCCCTGCTCTTGTTAGTTCTAGGTTTACCATCCTGAATTTGTCACTGGACCATCAGAAGTATTATTAATAGAAGTGCATTTGTGTTTTAATGGGGTAGTCATGAGCTGCAGCTAGACAAAGGGAAACTTCATGCTCACCCAAGAGATCATCACTGAAGCAGGTGGGCTGGTGGATATCTGATGATTCAGAGTGACTGGGGCAAGTGTTACAGCCCTCATTCAATATGTCCTGCAGGATTTCTTTCTCCTCCTGTGGGGCTTGTCTCAGACTGGAGGGATAAAGAGTACAATTAAATGAGAGGATTAAATATGATTCCCAGTTGGTCTAAATAGAGGCCTAAGGGAGTGGTCACAGAAGGGCAAGAGGGTACTCCTTTCAAAGAGAAAGAAAATGATCCTCCTAGGATGTGGGCAGGGTACACATGTCTTTATGACAGGAGATAGGAAGAGGGGCTCAATCTACTGACTAGAAAAGAGCTGAGGACAGACACTCCACTCTCCCTGTGTGATACAACCATGAGCCACAGCATACACAGAAAATGAACTTTATGTGTGTGTTTGTGCGTATATTTGTATATGTGTGTGTGTGTGTGTGTGTGTGTATGTGTATTCCCCCCACCCAGCTATGACATCCCTGCCAAAAAGTCTTATCAACCAGAAAGAAATCGATTTATATCTCATATTAAATGGACCCATACAAGACAGGAGATGTAGATTCTGTCAGGTTAAAAAAAAAATTAGTTAGTTTGATTATTTCTAGTTGGATACAGACAAGAACCACAGAGAAAAGAAAAACACCTCCTTAAAAGATGGACTTCTTCCATGGTTGAGGAATGCAGTCATACCAGCAGCTTGTGTTTGCCTTTGCATGTGAATAGTGTGGACACTTTGTACCTCTTGGTTTGCTCATCTGGGGACCCTCCTCATATTTAACCCATCCTCTTCCAGGCTCTTAACACTCATTGTTACCTGGGAGCCAGTAATTCCTGTTCTTTTCCACTCTCCTCCTCTGCACCACTCCCTGAAATCAAATTCAGAAATGTCCAGTCAGTCAATGAGTAGTTTCTACATCACTCACTACAAACACAGGGGAAGCCTGAACTCAATGGAGAATCATTAGTCCCAGACCTTTACCAACACGGCCGTTATATGTGTGTGGAACTGATATGGTACACACTGGATCCTAATACAAAAGATTTGAGCTATTCTTGAGGATGAAAAGGCATTTTCATGTCTCCAGTAGAAATCAGTAACTGGGAATTAACCTATGCCCACCCTACACTTCCCTGTAAACTAAAAGTTGCTATAGTCTTTGTGTTTCATTATTCCACTGTTAGTAAACTGAAGGCAAAATAACAATATCTTTACTTCTAGAAATGATGGATTTCCTTTTGATGAAAGAAAAGAGGAGAAAAAGTTTTGGAGAAGATCTTTTTCTCAGAGGGGAAACAGACAATCATACCTCACTTTAGTGACCATAAACCTATCTGCAACTTACGATATTTCTGGAACTCGTTGGCCAGGGTATACACGGTAGATTGACATAAGATGAATTTTTCTTCCAGATCACGGAAATTCAGTTTGTGTTCTTGTAATTCGGCTTGTAGTCCCCGTATGATTTCTTTCAATTTCATCTGAGGCTCTCCGTCAAGGTTCATTTCAGCCCCTCCATCAGGGGAAGGGCTGAAGAATACTGCCATGTTTGTACAGTAAATGTACAGCCAGGACCTGCAAAGAGGAAACCCAAACATGTTATGGGTTAAAAACAAGTGAATCCAAGAGCTGGATGCAGTGGCAAACGCCTATAATCTCAGAGGCTCAGAAGGTGAGACAGAAGGACCTAGAGTTAGAAGTCAGCTTGAGCAATGACAAGGTGCTAAGCCACTCAGTGAGACCCTGTCTCTTAATAAAATACAAAAAAGGGCTGCATATGTGGCTCAGTGTTTGAGTGCTTCTGACCCAAATATTTAAAAAAAAATAAAATAACCCAAATAGAATTCATTGGGATTAAGGGAAGACAGCAGCTGTCACGATTCACTTACTGTTGAGAACTAAGTACTCAGCAGTCCACAACACTTCAAACTCCTTCACCTTTCAAACAAGGATTCACACACCTGAGTCTATAGCATGGACTCAAGAGAGAAATGAGGAGGTAGGGCTGAGTGCGCTAGGTAACAGTCTAACAGAATCAGAAGGTGGGAGATGTCACGGAATGTGGGAGCCTCTGCCTTCCAATGGCCTCATGATGGCTGACCCACTGGTTTCCTCAGAAGGTCACTACAGATGTAGACCACCACTCATTGGGCAGTCTCAGTACTTGTGTACCCTCAGGGCAACGTTACCAACTTTTCTTTGTTCCCTTCTCCAAACACCATATTTCACATTACTCCTACAGGTATATCTTGAGAATCCTCAAAGTAAAAATGGTTTCCCAACAAGTTAAAATTATCTACAGGACTACCCAGTGGTCACCTCATTATTTGCTTAATAATAAGGTGGATCATAAGGCTTTTCCTCAAGGGAACAATGCAAAACTGTCAATGTAACATAGTCATAATGTTCTTCTCTGAATATGCAGCCATTATTTCAAAATCCACTAAAAATACAGAACAAAGAGTAAACCATGAGTGTTTGAAATTGTGTTCTGCACTCTCTTAATATTATTTTGTTATACTCCATTTTTATTGTGGCCTCTTTTCTCTCACTGGGATATCTGTTGGTGTATAGGACTCTGAAGGAATTCCTCACTTATTACAAAAGTTCCAATTGCCTTAGGCAATAGCAACGTGGAAAGGAGAATAGAAACATGGAGGGGAGCCATGCTAAGTCTTTGTGAACCCTCAACTGTGGGACGCTCATTGGAAAGAAAATTTCCAGATCCCTCTTACTAAGTCCAAAGCAGATAATGTCCAGTGCTGACTCTGCTCTTCCTGGCAATCTTCCCTTCACTAGGTCAGGCTACTGGTGTCTGCAATCAATGTTCTCACCTACTGAGAACCATGGCTGAATCTGAAGCAGATACATTAAGCTCTTTTCAGTAAGGATTGGATACCCTTCCTAGCATGCTGCATGGAAATGAGCCCAGTGCTTTATCTGTAGGACCTCAGCAAATGCATTCATTTGCTTTAACCCACTTATAATGTAAGTTCTCTAGATACATGGAGATTTTACATTGTACACACGTCACAGGGTAAACTGAGGAGCAAAGCAGGGGAATTAGTTTATTCTGCTTCTATGAACACAAGAGTCATGGACTCTCATCCACTTGAATGTCAGAAAGCCTGGCTTTTAGCCCCACCTTCCTCCCTTTGGACTGCAAACCTGAACATTACTTCAATTATTTACCTGCATTTGAAATGAAGTTCGAGTAAAAACAAGAGTTGAACTTTGAGGAATGACAATATTAGTTTGTTTTGAAGTGGATAGAAAATGCAGAGGTCTAGAGAAAACATCATGATAATCTTCGTAAGGAAGAATTTATGTGTCTTACTTATCCTGCCTCTTTCTCCAGCTGGCCAGAACATACTCAGTATCTGTTGATGGCATCAAAATCATCTTCAGATCTTGAGAATATGGATTTCTATGAGCCAAACTGGAGAGCAAGTGTTGGTCTGAGAAGTCATACATCATTATGCTGGGACCTGTTGGAAACAACCAGTAGGGGGATCAACCTGACTATCAACATTTTTTGATACAGCACTGGCTACACTCATCAATTAGCCCACTATCAATTCTTTCACTTGCTGTTCACCAGACTGACAGTTCTGTAAAAGCTAAGATAATGTTCTACCCATCTCTGTGTTCACAGTTTCCAGTGAAGACCAAGCACTGAGGCACCTGGCAGGATACACTGAATGAGTGCATAAAAGTGGTTGCCTACCACTGTCTTTACAATGAAGTCCCTTTACAGTGTCATCTAAAGCCTTCTAGTTAGTGTCCCCTTCAATGAATCCACAAGTGCCACATACAGAGTCTTGCACATAACTCTGCATGTGAAGAAGAGAAAACTACCCTAAGAACACTTTGTTTCCCACCTATAATCCACATTGCACTCTAGGGTTTGTAATTGGGGCTCTTGCCAGTTTTAAATTTTTTTATTAAATTTTTAATTTGTATGAAAGTTAAAGGTTGACTGAAGAAAAGGCTTACAGTTGACTTACTCTTATTCTAAAAGATAGGTGTTAGAAAAGCATCCATGTGCCAGTGATTTAGGAAGACCATGCCTCCCAGGAGAAAGAGGCAGTGGAGCTGAGGGAGCTGGGAGGAGAAGGCAAAACAGCTGACAAAGTGTGATTTCAGGGACAGCGCCATGTGTTTAAAGGATAATTTTTATAGTATTTGGACACTGAGTTGGCTCTGCGTCAGTGTGGCAGTTACAGAGAAGAGCAGGACAGCAGCTTTGGATACAGAAAAGTGTTCAGAGTGAAAACCACAGGAGTGAGTCAACCTTAAGCATAACCAAAGTTGAATTTTACACTCTCCTATCAAGTGAATACAGCTTCCTGCAAGTGGAAGGTCCCAGAGAACTTGTGCCTTCTACCTACACAATATTTTGATATGTTGTTTCTGTGTGTGTAGCTGCTGTTTTTGCTATAGCAGAACTGTCCAGGATCTTGGAATAACACTTCAGAAAGAAGTTACTCATGTCATTCTCATTTTAGTTCTTTCAAAGGAACAAGTGACTCTTTTAAAGGAGAAAGTCCCCAAGTCTTCTCAGACAGATGATAAAAATGCTCAACAGAAAACAGGCAATTCAGAGTGGTTTAGCAAGGGAAACCAGTGACACCAGCAGATGGTTTTTACCTTTGCAGCTATTTTGGCCTGTTTATGTGCTCTTTTTGTCTGATAATTACCCTCCCATGATGATTCCCTGGGGGCCAGTGATTCAAGTGATGCTTTTCTTCATCATGATGCTCTTCACTATTTCCTACAACTGAATTTATTAAACCCCCTTTAGATATTAGGCAGTTCTATCTCATCCATTAAAAACTGTAGCCTATCATGGCACAGAGAAAATATCGGTATGAATTTAGAAAGATCTCATGCATTTCCTTAAAGAAATGGCCTGCCCAGGTATTCTTATCCATGAAACAAAGTGGCCCCCATGAAGTAGATCTCACAAGGAGCATGCTAGTTGTTTAACTGGGCAGAGGGTAAAATGTCCTTTCTTCCCCACATGAACAGAAACTGGAAACAACTGGTGAATGCTGGTAAATTTCAGGTATACCTACCTCCCATTACATGGCTGCTTCCCAGGCACAGTGATTTACTTCCCAATACGCCTTTCATAGAAAACATATTCATTCCTCTTCAGGGAAGAAAGACAACCCTGTCATACATCTAGGAACTCCATACATCTAGGAACTACACAGGACCCTCCATGCCTGCTCCTATCACTTAACCAGGGAAAATTCTCTCCATGTCACTTCTTAAGTATTAAAGTGTACCCTACATCCCACCCTCAGATTTTACTACTTCAACTCCCTAAAACAAACCCTGAGAGTGACTTTTGAAAGTACACTCATAAACATTCCCTGTTTAGATGCTACAGCTATCATGCCATGTGCATTTTAAGCAATATTTTTGAGAAGAGAAAACATAACCAGAAAAGATAAATCTCCCTTGGCCCACAATTAAATCAGCCTGCAAATTCCTTAAAAGTTTTCTTTCTTAAGCCATGCTCTTT
Organism: Ictidomys tridecemlineatus; assembly: GCF_052094955.1. Classification (NCBI taxonomy): domain Eukaryota; kingdom Metazoa; phylum Chordata; class Mammalia; order Rodentia; family Sciuridae; genus Ictidomys; species Ictidomys tridecemlineatus. Next base: position 117,413,782 of record NC_135487.1, read on the forward strand.
TCAATTTCACAAACTTGCACCTGTCACACTCTCCTTCCTGAAAGTATGTTAGGTATTTGCTGCCTGCCATCTTAAAGGCACATGCCTGGTTCAGGAAGGAACATATGGGATAGTATGACCTCTGCCTAGTGGGTGAATCTACTGTCCTCCCACTTAGGCAGTCTCCATCATTCAAGACCACACACAAGATGCAGATACCAGGAGAGAAGGTACAAATATCACTTGCCTAATGGAATCTCTCATGAGCTGGGCACCTTGGAACATCTTTCTGTGAGCAGGGCCTCTGGGCACCTTACAAAATGCTCTGCCAACTTGTGCTCTTCAGCCAGTTCCTCTGGATGGCCCTCAGGGTCATGCTGGATAAGGAGGTCCTTGATATGCCTACTGAGGAAGAAAGAAGCATCTTCATCTTCCTGCAGCTTCAGGGGGCCAATTCTGGTGCCTGAAATTCAATCAGCAAATTAAAATCCCTAAGGTAGGATACAAGGGGAAATTTATAACTAGAACTCAATGAATGATGGGATAGTAGGATTTGGACACAGATTTCTATGACAATATCCCTTTGAAGCCTTCAAACCAATATTCTGGTACTTTTGGAGCAATTGTTCACACATTCTTGCACTTGCCAGTTTACCTCCTGCAGACTACTACACACCCAATGTTGGTACTTCATCTACTTTCTTGGTACTTTTCTTTTGATACTATTAAAAAATACATTTGTACATGTGTATATATTTATACATTTAGGCATATAAATGTATATGTATACACATGTACACGTACATATGTATAGATAAAAACATACATAAGTACAGATATATATCTAACTGCATTCCTTGCTTTGAGAGCCCTACTACAAAAGATGAAGTATGTGGAAGGAAGTCTGAATTTAACCCTGCATTTAGACTCTACATGAGAAGGTGGATGGGACCTGGGTACAGGAAATCCCGAGATTGATTCATTCAGAGTTACTCTACAAGTACCAAAAGGAAAACAAACTTATGTGGGGAATGACATTGCTGTTTGGGTGAATGGAATTGGTAGTAATCAGCAGCTTGTGTGTACAGGGTCGTGTTTCTCTCTGTCCTTCCACCTGGGTTGAGCTTGGAGACAAAGTGCTGTGCCAGCCTGTTCCTATCAGCAATTTGCTCTCAGAGGACCTTCCCCAGGGGACTGTCAGAGTCTTCCATGTGAGGAAGTCCTTGAGATGCTGACTGAGGAAGAATTAGGCATCTCTCCCTTCCGGGGACTGCTGGGGTAACTGGGTGACAGCTCTCAAGCCTGAGCATGACTTAGAACAAAGAATTTCCTGACGCAGGTAGAAAGGAATGCATCAGAATGCATGCAGCATTGAGAAGCAATAAGGATTTGAGAGAGGTGTTTCTGAAGACATCATGAGGAGTCCTTCAGTGCAATTCTGACTCATTTAATGCCAGAAGTCCATGAGCATTCATAGTTTACTTGAACTCTATTTCAGTAAGTTCAGAAATAATAAGTTTTGACCTTTAATACAGGAATATTGAAGAAAGCAAGCAATATCCTTTAAAAACACACTTTGAAACTCTGTGCAATACGTACAAACATACAGAAGACCAATTTTTCCCTGGATCTGGAGGGAAGAATCTATACAATCAACATATCACATTGGTTAGCTCAGCACCCCTGGATGATCAGAATTACCTGGGGGCATTGGCTCCTGTCCTTCATCCTTACCATGTTATTTATTTCCTGCCAATAAAACCAGACTGGGCCAGCCACATTAAACTACTCCTGCTTTACACATTGCAAACACGAGCATAGAAATGTTCTCTGGGTACACTGGGATGTCCTGAGAAGAATACTGAAGGAGAACTTAAAAGAAGGTACCCTGCACTTACCATAAAAACTGGCCTTGTTTTGGAGACCAGGTGAGTAGGCAGTCCTGTTCTGATAAATTATTGACCCAGATCCTGTCTCTGAACTCTGGAAAAAATCAAGCATGCACTTTTTTCCCCCCAAGAGATTCTGGTAAAAGTGCCTAGCTGCCTTCTAAAACACATGGGTAAGTTCCCTCAGCAGACACTTTGTTTCATGTTGGTTCAGATTAGAAAAGTCACTGAAAATAGATTTAGATGGAATATGCAAACTCTCACAAAGGAAACATTTATTGGTGTGCCATTGACACAGTATCCTTGGCTATTAATGGATTTTGCAGGTGACAGGGTAAAGCCTTATCTTCAGGGAAAATGCCATACATAGGCAATGAGAATTTGGGACTGGAGCTTAGAGCCAAGCAAACATGGTACCATCTTGAAACATATAAGCGATTTTGCTGTCCTTCTTGGATAGCCACAAATGTTCAAAAAACACTGCGGAGAATTGATATTTTAACAGGACAAGTAGAGGAGAGATAAGAGGACCCACTGCAAAAGAGTCTTTTGGATAGATGATTAGGCATCTGCATGCTAAAGAACTAAATGAGATTCTTTGAATACATTCACTCTCCTCATCCCTGCCTGCAATGTTCCATAACTTGCATTTGCCAGTGAGTGCCAGGAGGGACAGGTGGGGCTAAAAGTTGGAAGAGTGCAAGCTACCTGACCCACCCAATGCCTGTACTTCAGACCTTGTCCTAGTGTTTGACTCATACCAATGAGTAACTATGGGACCTGCCTGCAGGGAGATCTCTCTACCCACATAGAGGGTTGAAATTGAAGAATAGGGAGGCTACCTGGGAACCCACAAGGAGCCACCTTTTTCTTTTTAATTTTTTTAATAATTGTAGATGGACAGTTTTATTTGTTTTGTTTTTATGCTCTAATCTCTTTAGTTTTTTATGCAGTGCTAAGGATCAAACTCAGTGCCTCACACACATAGCCAAGCACTCTGCCACCAAGCTACAGCCCCATTCCACCACCTTTTTCATGGAAGCAGTGTATTCACTGGCCCCATCCAGAGTAGAGTAAACTACATGTTCCTCAGAGAGGGAGGCTGGACTCTTGCTTGGGAGGCCAGAAAAGTGAGATAAGTCATGACAGCTGGAATGAGCCCAAAGCACCTCTTTCAATGAGTCCATCAGCACTTCATTCATATCCTCCTCCACTTGCAGCTCCATGCAGAGACCTGTATGATATACAAAACAATTACATGGCTGCATTTTCTTAGTTTCAGAAGAGTATATCACTGCAGTGTTTTGTACAAACACTAGTTTTTCCTATACTTACACACAAAAAGCAACCTTCAATGACAATAAATATACTCTACGTGAATGGCAGTAGTGATAATGATTTATATGCTCCATTCAAAGTTAGTAACATGAAACGCAAAAGTACTAAAAGAAATGATCTGAGCAAGTTTGACAGCCAGAATCGAAGATTATTGTCTTATATCATCTTGTTATTCTGAATAATTGTAATATATGTGTGTGAGGTTGTATGTTCTGAACTTAGTCCTATCAACAAAATTAATTATTTGATGGAATTAATTATTTTGAGTTTCAAAATTCACAGGCAGGGATAGAAACATTTTTATATGCAGATCTAGCTTCCAGGCCACAGGTCAGAATACCCAACATCACATTTAATTCCCATTAGTAGTCCAGTCATTATTTTATTATGATTATACAGTCTTGTAAAATGTCCTTTTTATGAAATGCAATCCATTTTCATCTAATAACATTTTAGATGCCAAGTATTTAGAAGTGACTCTGAAGAACAAAATTATTTCCTGAAAATGTTCATACTAACATACAAATTAGCACCAGACTGAAGACAAGGACAAAACAAAATCAAATATAAAGACTGGATTTTAAATGCCACTACTAATACCAGATTAATTTTGAATATTCCTATTTGTACTGGAGTATTCATTACAAAAAGAACATTTCTAGTTTAACATCTTCAGAATAAAGTTTTAAATACCAATCCTTAAAATAGTTCATTTGAAAATATATAGAGAAATGTAATAAGCATGCATAAATGTTTTTTCATCAGATTTGATTACATACTTATTGTAGATATTTGTAAGTTATTCACCCCTGATTATCAGTAAAGTTTGCTAGATGTCATGAAGTAAAAGATCCGAAAAAAGATTCTAGAATAAACACTGCCACTGGAAAAGACACTGAAAAGCAGCCGTTTGCAACATTTTGAAAATCTGTTTTCATATTTCAGTTTTATAAGAAGTAGTTTTAAGTATTACATACATGATGATAAAGTTATACTTGTCTCATGTAGTCCTGAATTTGGTACAAAAGAAACTACGTTAAAATCACATCAAGGGCTGGGGATGTGGCTCAAGTGGTAGCGTGCTCGCCTGGCATGTGTGCGGCCCGGGTTCGATCCTCAGCACCACATACAAGCAAGATGTTGTCTTCGCCGAAAAACTAATAAATAAATAAATAAATAAATATTAAAAAAATTCTCTCCTCTCTCTTTTTTTTAAAAAAAAAAAATCACATCAAATCTCAGATCGAGAAAAGTAGTTTTGTTTTGTTTTTTCCTTTTGATAAGTGAGCATGTGTTTTGCAATCTCTCAATTCACAGGAGTACAAAGTTAGACCCTGAACATGTCTTGTGGCTGTCTTTGCCTTCCTTCAGAGCTCCCAAATCACAATGAAGTACATTGTAACACAGTAGTGAGGTTCAATAGTTGAACACCTGCAAAATAGGACTGATTAATTGGTTAAAATGTAATCATATTTGTCAATATAATTTAAGATTAAAAATAATTCTCATATCTTACTACTGATTTTCAATATAGCCCATCATTTTGATTCTTCAATACTTGGTATATTTTTCATAAAAAAACATATTGGGAAAGGAAAGTTTCATTGAGATAAGGACAAGAACAAAAATTATTGAGCTCTGTGGAAACTTTGATGATAAAACAGACAACAGTTCAAGCACCTCTTACTTTCTTAGCTAAAGGTACTATTGATGAGCACATCAGGTACTAGGAAGGTCAAAGTGCATTGTGCTAACAGACATGAGAGTTGTATTTAAGGTAGTGTGTTAATAAGCACTGAAGAAATCCATTAGTAACTACAATGAGGTTGTTTTAGTCAAAGGGAGTAATTAATAGAATTATGAATAATGGTTGTTATGCAATTCAACCCTAGAAAATGATATTGAATATGAAAAGACAGACTTGATATTATACAATAATGTAGTGTTTGGCAAGTGTCAACGTTAGACTAAAAAGGAGTTGATTGTGTATATCTCTAAGTTAAATACTATTGCCTAATTGTTGAGTGACTTCTACAAGTGTTTTGTTTGTAAAAAGGTTATTTTTTTTTCTTTAAAAGTGGGAAGACACAAATTGCTATTTGCTTACTGTATTTCAAACTTTCACAAATAGTGAGGATGGGGGTTAAGAGCATAATGTTGGATAAAATGTTCAAATGTTCTAATAAAGACCAAAAAAATGTAAATAAATCTACAAGTGCTGCAAGACTACTTATTTCTCAGTTCAGAGACTGATTTTATGACATCAATGACAGCTCATTGTAAAAAAAAAAATTGAAGACTAACTCTGATAATAGGAATTTCTTAGAAGATACTGAAATTGCTCTTTTCCTTCATTTAATATAATTGATTCACTTTCTGCATTCCCTTCTGCTTTCTACCTTCCTTTAAATACATTAACAGATTAAATATATTAACAGACTTTCCCACGAAATATATTAACAGATTTGCCATTCTTATTGACTTTCTATTCTCATTTAACATCCCCCAGCCTTCAGTGCCAAAAGGAAGCACTAAAATAACAAAATGCTTGGCTCCAGAAATTACTCTAGGCAACAACCTTTATCTTCTGTCCATTCTTTTTCAGTTCATCTCCCATTGACCATGAGCAGTCTTCCTCCTTTCTTTTGACATCTTAGAGACTTCACTGGCTTTGAATCAGCTTCTACCCAGGTGGGAGCTATAAAACTACCCCAGTCATCACAGAGGACTGTGTAAAGGCAAATTCAAAACCTTTTTCACGGTGAGGAAGAGATGAAAGGCTTAGAACCCTCATAAATTAATAAATTCTTCTAATCACAATTCTGAAATAGTATTCTTCCTTTATATTTATATTTGTCTTTCCAGAGCTCAGATCTTCAACAATTATTATAATAGTATACTTATTATTCATTTCCTCCTCAATTCACTTAACTACATATACACACATACAATAAAGGACTCTAATAACTCTATCAATGCAATTTTCACAGAGAGTATACCCGATTGCATTATTGTCATTAAAATCATTTAATATCACTCTTTGTTTTTAGAAAAATTCTATTTGGGGGGATTGGTGTTTCATGACTTGGATCCTTTTCACTAATTGGACCTGCTTCTTTGCACTTTAAAACAAAAATGCTAATTCTAGTGTTGCAATGCTAATTCTAGTGTTGGGTTCTCTAATTCTAGTGTTGCAAATGCTAATTCTAGTGTTGGGTTCTCTAGATGGTCAAGCTTGGGTATTTCTGTGCACCTTCAGTCCCTTACTCCGTAATATGGCATTTCCAATGACTTATAATTCCTGCCTCATACCATGTCATTGCCTGACTGATTCCTACCTAGCTTTCTAAAGTGAGTCTATCAGTGAGATGTTCTGATAACTGGTGCTTACAATTCGCTCAGTTGCTCTATCTAGGTGATTCTATGGCACTCTGTTAATTCCCATCCAACAGATACAGAACGTGCACAAATTCTTTTTCTGCTTGCCACTTTATGCAACTATACCACACACCACCTGAGGGTCTTACATCTTGTATGTTTGAATTCCAAGCACTTTGTCACAGTAAGTGCACAAAAAATGTTTGCCAATTGCGTGCCATAAACTCCAGATACTAAATTTAAAATTTCATATATGGAATTTCAAACTTAAATTTGAAAATATGAATATTGATGTTAGGACAAAGTTTCCCTTTTAGAGTCTTTCTATTTGACGAACTGGATTCTAAACTGGATATCAGAGCTCTTGGAACATGAGGCAACAACAAAAGCCAGGGACACTTAATACAGGAACTTTTCTCTACCTATTGGACTTCCAGAATACATCTCTGTGTTCTATAGATCAAACAAAGCTCCCAAATACATAGCAATTCTGGATGTTGAGAAACTTTAAAAAAGGAATGTCCAAAAGAATATCATTTGAACAAAACACAGAAGTCAAGGGGAAGAGAAAAGGACGAATAGCCAATAGTAGTGAGTGACATCTAATATTATGATGATAAAATGGAGACAAAATAGTCTTTATGCTCATTTATGATATGAAAATACTACAGTTTATATAGCGTAAGGATGAGAGATTAAATAGAATATCAAGCATAACAGACAGAAGAAGCAATTTAAAATCATGACTACACAAGGTATTTGTGACTAAATTATTAAAGACATCTTATTCAGCTTTACATGGTTTCCTTTATTTTGGTAATTTAGCTCAATGTCAGTATTTCCCTTCAAATTACTGAAAATAACTTTAAAACACGTTGGAAGATATTAAACAGTTAAAAGCATACTCTACTTATAATTCTTACTAATTCCACACTTAAATGTATGACTTGTAAAGTTGTTAGTACGTATTATATTAGAAACAAAAAGTTGTCGCCCACATCTTTCTCTAGCTGGGCCCAGTTTTACCTTAGAAATTGTATTATTTTAGGACGTCAACTGAGTGTTCCTCCCAATTATGCAACAGTGTGACGAAAAATCACGCTTCTGTGAATGGGGACAGAGATACTTGACCTTCAGTGTTCTGACTGAAGCTTCTCTGACCACTAGTCCCTTTCTGTGCAGAAATGATTGTAGAAAAAGGACAAGGAGCCTGCTGGGAAGAAAAGGAACAGAGTTCAGGAGTCAACATCCAGAGCCCACAGAGACTCTAAATTTCAGAGCTACTTCCAGCAATAGAGCCTAGAAGCATTTGAATATGGAAACTTGTGTGCAGCATACTTTGAGCTCATCAACTTACATTTGTGTATTCTTTAGAATGGAAAAACCTCCAAACTAATAGAATTCTGGAATTTGTGAGGTCCAAAACAGTTGATATTAGACTTCTTGGCAAAAAGGAGAGAACTCATGCCATTAATTGGGCAAGTACAATATTCAACGGTATTTGTACCACCAAACTTGTGAAGCAGTTCATGCAGCTTGTGCTGAAGGGGAAAAATAGCATTTGTAACACTCATTTCCAGATATGAAATACTTTTACTACAAAGACATCTGTCTCTGCATAACAAAGTTATAAATCATCTGGGGAAAAATTATTTCCTGTAACTCTACCTTGTATGGATGCTAAAGCATCAATCATTTTTCTTCTACAAATGCTATTTTGGTTCCAATATTAATAAATATAAACCTATTTCCTCTGTTGACCTCTCAGTCATGTTAAAACAACTGCTGCCTTAGCAATGCTTTTCTCAGACAGCACGTACATCCTAGCCAAGCTAGATTAATTTTATCTGCTTTCCTGTTTCTCTTTAACACAGTACAATAAATTAATTCAATATGAAGTAAACTTTAACATATCCAAAATTTTGTACATGTAACAGATACAGTATTTGTAAACTTGTTTTTGAGGGAAAAAGTAGCTTAAATTTTAGTTTTTTCAGTCCACTTAATCTGTATTAATTACTACATTCTTACTTTGAAGCTTAAAAGCAGGCAATATGTACACGAATGATCATGGTTATTCTAACAAAAGTTTATTTACAAAAACACTCATAACAGGTCAGATTTGAACTGTGGGCCCACTTTTTTTATCCCTGTCATGTATTAAAAAACTGGGAAATAATACATAAAAGAACGTGCAGTAAAGCAAACCATGACTAATACAAGTAACTACAAAAAATTTCTAGGACATAAAGTATATTTACCTCAGATTTGTTATTATTATCTCATAATTAAGTGGCCTACAAATGGTTGAATAATGGAAATACTCTACCAGCATGCAGGTAATTCTAACCTAGGTCAGTGAAAATCATATTGCCTCTCAAAAATTCTTTGTTGGGGCTGGGGATGTGGCTCAAGTGGTAGCGCACTCACCTGGCATACACAGGGCACTGGGTTCGATCCTCAGCACCATATAAAAATAAAATAAATATGTTGTGTCCACCTAAAACTAAAAACTAAATATTAAAAAACTCTCTCTCTCTCTTTCTCTCTTTAAAAAAATTCTTTGTCAAAGCTCTAAACAATTGCTTTGGCTATTGTTGAATTTTAATAGTATACTTGCAATTTTCATATTATCATGTTGTCACTAGTGATCCTTAAATTGAGGAGGAAAAAAAAAACTGTATGGAATATGGGTGTTAATTGAGCCACCTTCATTACACAGTCAGGAGTGTGGTCATGAAGTTTTGATATCCTCTGCACTCACTTCAGGCAGAGTTCATATCCACAGACCCTGTGATATTACCTATTTCTGCAATAAAACTACAGATTACATGAGCTATTCCTCACTGGGCATAGGGTGTCAATAATGCAAGCTGAATAAATTCTTGACATCTGCTGGACAAATTTGTTCTTCTTAACCACACTGTCTTCTATACCTAAATGTTTGCTAGGGGATACATCTTATGTTAAGTGTTCTTACCACAATAAAGTAAAATTTAAAAGTCACAATAGATTAAATATAAGCACAGACATTATATTATTATAAACAGGACGAAACAAATTTGAGTTACCTCATTTCTGTCATTCAATGTAACAACTTGAGTTTCACCAGGGAAGAGGTGGGAGGGAAGGGGGACCGACAGCGCGAAGGGGAGGAGGTGGCAAGGGAGTCTAACAAGGAGTCCCGCCCCCTGCGGGTCCAGAAGCGAAAGTGGGGAAAGCGGAATCCCTGAGGCTACCACGCTGTGCGCTCCACCCTAGTCCAAGAGCACAGCTGGCGCCCCGCCTACGCCTTCCCCCGCCTTAGGGACGGAGCGCAGGTGGGGGCAACCGGGAGTCCAGCCTCCCTTTGCGCTGGTTGGACGCAGTTCACTGTCTGCGCTCAGCTCTCTCAAGCTCTGGGCGGTGAAGGCCAGTGAGAGTCAGCGAGGAGAAGGGGGTAAACTCTGTGCCTTGGAAGACACATGCCCAGACGTCCTTACTGACCAAGGCTCTAGAGGTCTGCAGGTTCCCAGGTCCTGCACCTCAGGCAGATGAAAAGGGCGCTCCACTCTTCTGCTTTGGTTCCACTGGCCGCTCAGGGCAAAGTAATTTCTTTTTCTATTTCTCACTTATAATGTTTCCTCTGAAGCCTAAGGACCGCCGCTTGTCACAGAAAGGAGCTGTCATGGGGCAGAGAGCTGGGGTTTGCATCTGTCCTCCCTTTCTCTCTCTCTCTCTCTCTCTCTCTCTCTCTCTCTCTCTCTCTCTCTCTCTTTCTCTCAACTTTTGCACACACCACCTCCACTGCTGGTTTATCTCTTGCAAGAGAAAACATACCTTATACATATTTACATATATGTAGCCAGGGATATAGTAAGTTCTAAATAAATAATAAAAGAATGAAAGGTAAATGAAGTATTAAGAGAGTTCTTTTTTTCAAGTGACAAGAATTTTTGGCTAGCAGCTTAGCAGTGGAAGAGAAATTAACCAAATCAGGGTAAACTGAGTATTTATACAAAAAAGACAAAATTGAAGTGCCAATCATATAGTCAGAAAACTTTCTACTGAACAGTTTGCAATTTTATTAAATAGATATTAAATGGACATGTAAGTCATGTCCAAACTATTTTATCTCAGTGTAGTGTCAAGATTACAAAATTCACTTCTTTTATACGGGAGAAAAACAGTGTTTTTATATGTCATGTCAAACATGATGAGACTTCCCTGAAGGTACTCAACGATATATACTTATCTTAGAAAAACAAAGAACACAAAATCAGATATTTTTATGTTTCATGGATTATCTTTTTCACTTTTTAGAAAAATAAGGAACATTACATGATTACACAGGCCTCTCCCTAACCTCTTAAAGACTGAGTTGGGATGGGTGTCATAGGCATCACTTTCCTGGTCTTTTGCAAAGCCCACAAGATGGTACCCCTATTTTGCATGAATTAGGCACAAATAAAACTTGCCTTCTTGGGTTTTCTATCTATGTCCTTGATCTTCTTTGCCAAAATGTGGGTATGTAGAAAGACTTGTATATGATGCAATCTATGACAGTTTTATCATCTGTATAGTTTGTATTCAATTAGAGACCTTTCCTATGGAAATGTTACTAATTTTTATTAAAAGATTGCTATTGTTCATGTAAAACATGAAAAAAAAAATCAGTGAATCTGATAGTGTGAACTTGGGGGACTAGATACTCAGAGCTATGACCAAGCAGAGGGATTCATGCAAAAAAGTATGTGCTTTCCGCTCCTGGGCTCAGTTCTGTTTCATACTCTCTTGCACTTCAGATGATCAGTGATGTCTCTCCAGCAAATGCCTGATGAGATCATGGGCATGCGAATCTTGGCATCAGGCCCGCAGCACCTTGCTCCACATCCTGCCCCAGCTCACAAGCACTGTTGTGCAGTATTAGTGGGAATTGTTTTGTGTTGTTGGAAGGCTCCTTGGATACTCAGCAAGCATCAGCCTTTTAATTTTGGAGGCTTATTGTCATTCAGATGTGTAACTCTGCAGGTGTACAGAGTATCAGATTTTACTGTCAGTGGGTTGTACTTGACATGTCTTAAATTGTATGTTTTTTGGAGAAGTTTATATACTTTCTTGAAGACAGGATAGCCTTTTCTTTAATATCCATTTAAAATCTATTCATTTCATTTAGTGGGAGTGTTAACTTGTCACCAAACAGGACTCTACTTAAAAGAAAATTTAAAACTCTTTGGCTTATATGTGCAGGCTGGGTGTGGTGGTACATGTCTGTAATCCCAGCAGTGCAAGAGGCTGAAGCAGGAGGATGGGGAGTTCCAGCCAGCCTCAGCAAGGGCAAGGTGCTATGCAACTCAGTGAGACCCTGTCTCTAAATAAAATACAAAATAGGGCTGAAGATGTGGCTTAGTGGTCAAATGCCCCTGAATTCAATCCCAGATACACCTCCCCAACCCCCACCAAATTGCTTCTAAACCCTGATGCCCCTTGACTATGGGATGAGAAAGTCCTGCTCCTGAACAATGCAGACAGTGTGCAGGCCAAAGTCCAAATGCCTGACAACTTCCTGGACATTGGGATGGCCTGCAGTTGGCTTAGGGGTGGATCTGATGACAGTAGCAAGGACCCCATTGATGTCAACTACAAGAAGCTCAAAAGTGACATTAAGGTAGTTGACAAAGACTCTGAAGAAGCAGAGATCATCAGGAAGTATGTTAGGAACACACAGGCACAATGCCTATGACCTGGAAGTTTGGATATCTCTAAGGTAGAGTGCAAAGGGGAGAGCCAACACTACAAACCCTTTAAGTAGCTTCACAATCGAAGGTTGCGTGCACAGGTGCAGGACCACCAACTTTGCTGGGATCCTGGTCCCCTTCTAGGCATAGCCCTGCCTGAAGCACCTGTGACAGGCTACATGTTTGGCAAAGACATATTTTTTGCTGATATGGTCTCAAAGAGTATCTACTACTTCCACACATCTCAGGGAGACAAGATAGGCTAAATCCTGTTGGGAGAAGTTGTCCTGGGGAACATGGATGAACTGAAGCCTGCTTCACATATCAACCAATTACCCAAGGGCAAGCAGAGTGTCAAAAGATTTGGGCAAAACTATCCCTGATCCTTCGGCTAGTATTACTCGGGAGAGTATAAAGGACTGGGATCTCATAAGGTGTTATCTATACCTGCCTACTATATAATGAATACATTGTCTTTGATATTGCTCAGGTAAATCTGAAGTATCTGCTGAAACTGAAATTCAACTTTAAGACCTCTCTGTGGTTAACAGAAATATGAGTTGCACCCTGGTGACTCTCATTTGAATTAACTGTGTGGTCATGCACCAACACACCCAGCAGAAACCTCAACTAAGCTGCCAATGGATGTTACCTTTACTAAATCTCCTTGGAAAGGGTTTTTACATAAACAGGTCAAAAGGTTTTTCTCAAATTTTCAAATCCTTTTTATGTTTAATTTTGCATTGGAGGGTTTGAGGGTTCTATCTAGCCAGGCACAGTCCTGACAGATACATCTGACAGTAGAGGGAAAGTGGGGGAGAGGTTTTTGGTTTGTTTTGTTTGCTTAGACTAGTCTTGTTTCAAAAAAAAACAACAACAAAAAAAAAACAAAAAAAAAACAAGCCAAATTACAGCACTTGCCTTATTGGTTTCCCAAGAGATGGAAACAATGTGTTTCCACCCTTTTCTCTAAGTGTTCATCTTTAGTTTTAATTCTGGCAATGTGTGATGCATTTATTTTGAGCTAAACATAAAAACTAATTTCATACTAAAAATGCTACCATTAATAATATTTGTCAACATCATCAGTGATCACTTGCCTATTATGTTTCTCAAAACCAGAACTCTAAAAACACAAATAGTTTTTGGTGGTTACATACATTTTCTTTCTGTTTTCCTTTTTTGTATTTTTATTTAGAGACAGGGTTTTGCTTAGTTGCTGAGGTTGACTTTGAACTTGTGATCCTCCTGTCTTAGACTCCTGAGCTGCTGGGATTGCAGATGTGCACCACTGTGCCCAGCTAGAAAAAAAATCTTGTCTGGTCTTCTGGTGGTGATATGGACAGAAGCTAATTGAGCCATGTATGAAATGCTTGCTTGTGCATCAGTCCTATGATGAACCTGTCACCTGTTTACCCCACTAAATTCACATGACCCAAGAGTAGAGGAAGCATGAATCCCAAGGGACAATCAAGGTGCTATTACCAGCAGAAGGGGAAACAGAGCCTGGAAATCACAAAATAGAGTGGCAGGTACTGCCAGCATTTAACCCAGGCTCCTAGGAATCCTGGACACCTCATCACACACAGTAGCCACCATAGCTTTCCAAACTTCCTGAGTTTGAAATAAGCTGAAGAAGCTGGTGGATTCCTTCTTGCCCTCTTCCTTGATTTTCTCTGGTCCAAGTATTTCTAAGAATTTTAGGACACCTCTGACCTCAAGAAATTCTATCCAATTACTGTCCAGGGAGTAGAAGAGTTGAAACAAAACATTTGACAAATTCCTTGACACTAACCTCCTAAGGGAGTCTAAGTTCCTTTCCTCACATATTTTGCCTCCTATCCTGGAAACGTCCATAGGTAAAGTGACATGATACTTTGGATATTCTTCCTTCTAGCAGGAAGTGGACATCTCTTTATTTGGGGCTTTCCAGCCTCTGTTTCCCCTTCTGCTGGTAATAGCACCTTGATTGTCCCTTGGGGACTCATGCTTCCTCCATTCTTGGTCATGTGATTTTAGTGGGGTAAACAGGTGACAGGTATGTCATCCTTCTGGCTATAGAAATTGGTCTGGGGCCAGGCATGTGACCTAAGCTGATCCAATGAGGCTCAAAAGTCAGAATGTTCTTGGGACCCATGTAAAAGATTGGTTTCTTTTCAGCATAGCTGAGCTATAAGGTGCATGTCTGGAGCTCCTGGGAACCTCAGCACACAGAGCCTTCTGAATATAGAGGACAGATGGAGACTTTAAGGGGAAAGAGGGAGGGTGGGACCAAATACTGATGATAGTGTTTGAACCCCTGGGTCTAGTCAGGTCTGAAATATGTATTTCCACCTCTGGGTAATTCAGTTAAGCAATCCAATAAATCTCTTCTTTCTGAGTGTAGCAGGAATTACTTTTCTGTAATTTTCAATCAAAAGGATACTAACTAGTAAAGGGCCAATGAGGAACATGGGATGGAGGAGTAATTGGAGCAGACTTCCGGGGGACACTACATCTGGGCCCACCTTGAAGGTTAGGGGGCACCTACAGATACCTAGAATCCCATGTGTTATGAATGCCCAGGATACCACGAGAGACTGGAATTTCTCTAGAGTGGATCTTACCTGCCCACAGCTGATAAGAAGATGCCAATTGACCTGAAAAGCTTTTCTAAACATAGGTAAAGTGATATAGCTGAACCACAAGTCAAAGAATGCTTTTCAAGGTAGTTTTCCCTAGAGAAATAGATCCTGTGCCTGATTCTGGGTAACCCTTCAGGTCCAGGATAACAAAGCAGCTGGAGTGCACCCTTTAATCTGAGAGGAGCTAACGGGGAAGGGGCAACACACAGAGGATAGGTGCTGGGTCATTCCTTGTTATCCAGGAAGTTCCTCCATGATAGTTTAGCCACTTGGCTCTGACAGGTTCCC
This sequence comes from Ictidomys tridecemlineatus, assembly GCF_052094955.1. NCBI lineage: Eukaryota > Metazoa > Chordata > Mammalia > Rodentia > Sciuridae > Ictidomys > Ictidomys tridecemlineatus. The sequence continues at coordinate 117,428,995 of NC_135487.1, forward strand.
TAGGGAGCAAGGATGCTTGCATCAATCAAAGGTGCATGGAAAAAGCTGAGGGTGAATTTCTCAAGTCTCTCTAAGCCATGATCATTGTACTCTTGCGTCTCAGTATAGTTCATTATTTTGGGCCCAATCCTAGATTTTAACTTCCTAATTAATTCTCAATTGTGTACTTGCTCAAAGTTTTACACTAGAGGTTACTATCCTTATGAAGAACTGCATGGCTTCCTAATAAGAATAACAAGAGATGGTAGAAAAATTAAACTTTGATTTAAAACAGCCTCAATATTTAATGTTTATTTTTAAAAATCAGCCTTTGCAAAAAGTCTCATCATAATATAGCACCCAGAGCACGTGTCAGCTTGGATACAAGGTATAAAATCAAGCCACAATAGAAAGGGAACCAGTCAACAATTACTAGGCTCATAACATATCACAGGCTCTTTGAACACTTTAAGATATTAGCTGAAATTATTACAGCTCATGGAGGATGACTGAGAGCTTCCAAGATAGATAAGAGCTAATGTAATGGGTTGGATGTAATAATGCTTTGTTGGGGGCAGGGTGGGGGAATGAGTCAAATTGTCTCTGCTGCACCCTGGTTCCCAGGATGCCAATAGAAGTAAATACAGATTGGTTCATTAGGAAAGGCTCTTTACTGCAAAAGCATCATTTGCTCTAGAGCTAGGCTCCCCTGCATGTTGCCACCATAGCTGGGGGCCAGGTTATCAGCCACATGGAAGTCTCTTTATCCCTACCTTATCACTTCCCTCTTCCCCCATCCTCTGCCCTGTTCCTGACTCAGTGCATTCTCCTTTTCTTCAGTGACCAGCTAGGCCAACCAACTTTTGTCACCATCTTTTCTCTCTATACTAGACTGGTCTTCTTTTCATAGTCACTTGCTATACATATTTTGGGTCTATTATTTTCATTATTTAGTTCTAGAAGGTTGCCATAGTATCAGCAGTAGATAACAAGTACTAGGCAGTGTGCTAACTGCTTTGCTTGGATTGTCTCATATAATCCTCACCGCAGCTCTCTGGTGCTCACTGTCAGTATTTCCATTTACTCCATGAGTATAACATGAAGTTACCAAAGGTAACTGGTGGATCTGGGATTTGAACCTGAGCAGGCTAGCCCAGGTTCTTCCTGCCAGGCCTTTCTACCTGTAGACATAGGGAGTGGGCGAGGCTGCTGATGTGGGTGGTCTCCCTGTATGGTGTTGCAGGTGGAGTTGTGGGTTTGCACTGCCTACCTAGTGGGAGATCCTGGAGTACAATAGATGGCCTATGGGCTTTGGGTCAGACAGATCCATTCCTATTTACTAGTAAATTACTCAATCTTTCCAAGTTCATTTTTTCTTACCTATAATAAATGTCAGTCCTCAGTACTCCCCCCACCTCCCAAAGTTAGGAAATAATACATAATTCTGGCTATAGAAAGTGAATCTACAGCTGTACCTTTAAGGCCTGGTTCATCCAGTCATTGCATAAGCATTAGCTGAATGTCCACTAAATGTAAGGCACTATTACTAGCACCTGAGGTATGGGGAAGAATGACGATGCCTAGCACAAGTGCAATGACTGAGTAAGAAAGGAAGTGGGCTGGACACAGAATCCTTGGAAACACTAACATTTAGGGTGGGAGGAAATTCTGCAGCTGAGGCAAGAGAAATAGCAATAGAAGAAGAGAGCTGAGAAGGGGCAGAGGCCATCAGGCTGGACTAGATGAGGTGAAGGAGGCACAGCACTTGCCTTGGATCTCGAATTTAAAGGGGCACCAAAGTTGTGTGCAATGGCAGACACCTATGATCCCAGTGACTTGGGCATTTGAGACAGGAGAACTGTAAACCTGAGGCTTGTCCTTGCAACACAGCAAGACCCCTCCCCCCACCCCCGCCCCGAAAAAGGGGTGGGGATATAGCTCAGTGGTAAATCATCTCTGTAAAGGGCACCAAAAAAAAAAAAAACACACCTCAGCAATAAAATCATATTTCAGTGCAATATTTAAAATAATCAAATTAATATAAAATTCATGATGAATCAAATATCAACATTTTACATAAAAACAGGATCTGACTCTGCACCTGAGATCCCGCCTCACTTTCCTCACCCTGTGTTCAAGTGGAAAATGTTAAGTAAGACAAGGAAAGAAAACTGGAAATCTAAATTTGGCTGCACAGAGGTTGCTGGTAACCAAGGTGAGCTTAGTTTCATGACTTGAGGGTTGAGAAGCCAGATTACAGGTACTGACATTTCTCAAAGCATGATCTGTGAACCATAGCATCAGAGTTATTGGGAGCACTTGTTAGAAAAAAAGGTCAGGGCCCTATACTTAATCTATTAAATCAGAACCCTAGTGGTGGGGTGGGCATAAGGAGGTAGACTAGTAATTTGTACGTGTTATTTTTAATTTTTTGCTGAGCTGGATTAAAACCCAGGGTTTCCTGATGTTAGCTGGGGAGCTATGTCCCCAGCCTTAACCTTTATTTTAAACCTCTTTGCTAAGAGCCATAGCCAAGTAGGAATGATGCATGGCATTTTTGGTTGAAAGGTGATGCCAGCAAGCCATTGAGATAATGATTATGTTAAGATGTGCATTCAATTGGACATTGGACCCCTGCTGTCCTCCTAGGCCTGTTATTTTGGAGCTCTTGCAGGACTCCTGGAGAGTTCCCATTGTTTGGGGAAGTGTGGTAGGAGGGATTTCAGGAGGAGGGATTTTCCTGTTGCTGTGGTGTGTCCAAGGAGAAGGCTGCATGTGTGGTGTTCAAAGGAGTTTTGGAAATAAAGTTTGTTCTTGCTTGAGTGGCTTGTGATTTTGTGCCCAGCCAGACTGTGGCAACTCTTTTATGCACACCAAAGTACGACATTAGGGTGAACCTAGAGACATATTCTGATATTCCCTTTGGTCTGTGTTCTAGGTCTGAATCTGATCAATAATTAAAAAAAAAAAAAAAAGTAGGTGCCCTTTCTCACTGAGTTATATCCTCAGCCCTTTTTACTTTTTAAAAAGTTTATTTTGGTGGTATCAAATCCAGGGCCTCATGCATGCCAGGCAAGCATTCTACCACGGAACTCCATCCCCACATCTCCAGACACCCCTACTTTCCGTTTTGAGAAAAGGTCACACCAAGCCACCCAAGTGGCCCAGAATTTGTGATCTTTCCACCCCAGAACACCCATAGCTGGGTTTACAGTCATGTGCCGCCACACCAGGCTGTTTAATAATTTTATCAGTAACTTAAATGGAAGGAAAAAACAGCTCTGTTTAATTAAGTCTTTAGTCCTGCCCAGCTGCAGACTCTTTGGTTCATTCTTTCCTTTATTCAGCAAACAAGTGCCAGCCCTCCTAGATAAGAGAAATGCAGAGCTGAACAATGAAGGAGACAGATGCAGCTCCTGGTCTCTCAGTGGGGGTGAAAGAGATATTGACCAGGTAGTAACAATCAAATGTTATGACTATCAGGACACAGGGAGGGCTGTGAGTACAGGTAATGGGAACCTCAGGTTCTCAAGTAGTCTGGGCCTCAGTGAAGGGCTTTCTAAAAACTGATATTTAAATTGAGGTCTGAATATAGGAGTATGAATTAGTTAAATAAGGAGGGGGGTTTCAGAAGAAAAGGGAGTTCAGGCTAGGGGAAAACCCTATAATAAAAGGGTCTGAGTTGGGTGTAGTGATGTACACCTATAAGCCAGTTACCAGAAAGACTGAGGCAGGAGGATTACATTCCAAGGGCAAGCTCTGGCAATTTAATGAGATCCTTTTTCAAAACAAAAAATACAAAGGACTCGGGTTATATCTCAGTAATACGGTAACCCTGGGTTCAATCCTTTGTCCTGCCAAACAAAACAAAATAAATGAAATGGTCTGAGATGAATCCACAGGCAGACAGACCAAGAATATCCCCAGATCTTTCCATAATACAAACCACCTCAAAGATGTCCGAATCTGCTTTCAGTCCTGCTCTGCCTACACGGCTCCTGAACACAGGAACCTCAAACTCAGCATGTCCCAAATCAAACTTAACTACACCTAAACTTGCTTCTTTTTTATGTTATCTTCCCATTCACCTCGTTTCCCAAGCCAGAAATATGAGAGTCATCCTGAGGCATGAGTGGAGAGAGTAGCTGGGTATATAAATATGGAGCCCAGATTCCAGAAGGAAATTATCATGAAAACGCATGAGACCACTTAGGGAGAATTTGATAGTGTGAGCAGAGAAGAGGTAAAATAGATGGAGTCTCAAGGAACAACTACATTTAAGGGAAAGTATTCCCTTAAAGAAGAAAAAAAGGGAGAAACAAAGAGTCTTGGCATCACAGAAACCCAGGGAAGAGTGTTTTGAGAAGTGGGAAAGTTTGATTGAAAAATGCCACTCTGGTCATGTATAAGGAATGAGGATGTAGTCACTGGGCTCCACAATTAGAAAACCATTGGTAATCTTGACCAGACCAGCATCAGTGGAGTCGGGGCAACAGGGATTAGACTGCAGTAGGCAGAGGAGGAACCAGGAGAGCATGTGGAGACAGGGAGAGTAACTAGCCTTTTCAACAAGCTTCACTATGAAAGGAAGGATCTGGGTGCAACTTATGTTTGAGGCATGGATTTAATTTTATTTTTAAGGCAAAAGAGATTCTAGCATACAAAATACTGATGAAAAAAGCTGGTAATGAGGCAAAGGGGAACACTACAGGAGAGAAAAAATAAAGTCCTTGAGGAGATGGGAAGGGATTTAAATGTTGAACAAATGAGAATTAGTCCTAAGAAAGAATACCAGCTTCCACTCTGATAGGAGAAAAAAGAGATAGAGGTCAGACTGGGGACACATTTACAAGTTGGGAATATGGAAGTCGATGGAATCCTTGATTTTGGGGATATGCCTGTAATCCCAGCAACTGGGGAGGCTGAGGCAGAAGGATCAGGAGTTCAAAGCCAGCCTCAGCAACTGAGTGAGTCCCTCTCTCTAAATAAAATGCAAAATGGGGCTGAGGACATGGCTTTTTTTTTTTTAATCATCAAATGTTCTGTTCTAAAATATTAGAGAATATCAAGAGAAAATCTCCCTTAAAACTGTTCTCTTTTTCTTTTGAAATTTTCTATTGTTTCCACCACTCAGCAAAGGCTACCTGCTTCTAAGGCAGGATCAAGCTTACAAGGAACAAGCTGGATCCTTGGGAAAACTCCTGCTTCAATTCAGGGGAAGTCATGCCTTGGTCAGTTTGAATGAAATTGTTGAGGATGTGATTCCTTGTGACTTTGCCAGCATCGTTCCACTCTTGTAAAAAGCTTAAGAGCCTGCTAATTACTGCCTGTTCTTTTATAAAAGTCATGATCAATCAGTAGTCCTGAGGTGGGCTCACTACCCCCAAAGGAGTACACTTCATATGTGATTCCAGGAAGGGTGTCCACTTAGCCTAGCCAAGCAAGACAACTGGGTGGACAACTGTGGATTAATCTCCAGCCCTGGAACTGCAGCTGGTAGTGGATAGTGGAGGCAGCTGGACAATGAAACCAAAGGGCACTGTCTTCACAGGATACTAATAGATGCAATATGGAGAGGAGATACCCTTTGGGTTGGCAGAATAGGACACTGCAGGCTTCCTACCTTCACAGCTGTGTGAGGGGTACATTTTCCATTTATGGCTCAGTTTAAGCTTTTTGATGTTCCATAAACAAGACAAACATATATATTGGGCAAATCTGATGTTTCAAACCCAGCAACTGCCAGGAGTGGTGGCTCCTGCCTACAATCCCAGCAACTGGGGAGGCTGAGGCAGAAGGATCAGGAGTTCAAAGCCAGCCTCAGCAACTGAGAGAGACCCTGTCTCTAAATAAAATACAAAATGGGGCTGAGGACATGGCTTGGTGGTCGCGTGCCCCTGAATTCAATCCCTGATACTCACCCCCTACACCCACCCCTTCCAAAAAAAAAAAAAAAAAAAGAAAAACCAAACCCAGCAACTGAAAACTACCATTTTGGCTCCTTGCTGGTAGACCCTTTTCTTTCTCCTTTCTGTTGCCATCCCCTCCCTACACGACCATCCAAGGCTCCCAACTCTTTCTTTTCAGATGCTCCCAAGTGCATCCTTCCAAAAAGCAACCATTTTCCACGGAAATTTAAAAAAAAAAAAAATCAAAGAAAAGCCTGTCTAGCTCCAGGCGGGGAACATTTGAACTAGACAGGAAGCTCCTTTCAAATCCTCTTCTAAATTTCTCCTTGAAGAGGAGGAAATCGCCATAACTTTTCATGGTCTCCAAGGCGCCTCCACAGAGCAGAGCCTGGCAGAAGCGAGGAGCAACCCTGCGATGCTGGGGGCGCCCCTCAGCTGCTCAGGCTCCTCTCGCCTTCTCCCAGGACGAACTCCGCTGGGATGCCCTACACTGAGGCGCAAGACCCTGGGCACCTGCGCCCCCTACTGGCCTCAATAGACACTCGGAAGCGCGCGGTTCTTCAGGTCAAAAGTGGGTGACAGTTAAGAATCTAAGTAACTGACTGAACTGCTCCCAACCGCTTGAACCCAGAACTGGAAACTGAGTCTGATCATCCCACCTCTGAGCCTAGGAACACCTTTTCCTATTTCAAGTATTTTCTACTTGTACGGAAATAGGACAATGGGTCTAAATAGAAGCAGGTGTCCTGGCGAAGGATTTGGTGGTCAGCAGCTTAGGGTCACCTGAGGACAGAGGGGGTCTTGCAGGGTCATGGGGCCCATTGGCCACGGGGTGGAGACCTCCAGTGCCAGCAAGCATGGAGCCCTCAGAGTCACTGGGGACAGGATGTCCCAAGCTTGGACACCCAGATTAGATGTATCCAGTTTCCCAGTGGTTGTGGCCTCGGGCACCTGAATTAATGAGGAGCCAGGGGACATCACTGGGGGACAGGGCTGAATGGACAAGCAGCAGGGTACCATGGAGGACTCAGGGAGCAGCCACTGTCTTGAGCAGCCTCTTTCCCTGTTCTGAATCCTGCCTGTCCCTTCAAGTAGAACTCAGAGGGGAAAACAAGTCTCACTTAAGTAGTGAGAGAAAATGGGCTTTACCCCAACTAGACAAAAGGTTCCACCTAGAATTAAACTCTGATTGTTGGACTTAAAGTGTCCAGAGTGCTCACCATTACTGCATGGAACCACAGTAATGAACAAGTCCCAAGTCGCCCTAGATTTGCAAGCCCTTTCTCAGGCTCCATCATGCCCCAGCTTTTCTTCCTGCGGTGAGTACAGATATCACTCAGCTATTACTCTGTGGGTCTTCTAACCATAAACACATTATATCTCCTAATTTAGGTGTTCGTTTATCCTTTTAAAATTCTTTGCCACTTATACACTCTTATATTTTTTTTTTGAAGTATTTCATTTTGGGAAAACCATTTTAAATGGTATTGATTTCAAAAGTTTGCTTTCTAGTTATATATATTTCTATTAATAGAAATACATTTGAATTTTGTTTGTGTACATTGCACCCTACAATTTAGCTAATTCCGCTCATTAGTTTTAATATTTGGGGGAGTTTTTTACCCAGAATCTTTGGGATATTTTATATGGACAATCATATCATCTGTGATAGAAATGGTTTTAGCTCTGTCTTTCCCAGAATGGATGCCTTTCTTCTTCTGCACTATCTCGTTGGTTAGGACTGACATAGAATGCTGATGTGACTGGTGAGGGTGGCCACTTTGCCTTTTTACCAGTGTGAGGGGAGGGCATTTGGTTTTCCCCAGGAAATATGATGACTGTGATGTTAGCTATTCCATTTCATAGATATCCTTTATCAGTATGACAAGTTTTTCTTCTATTCCTAATATGCTATTTTTTTAATCACCAATAGATGTTCTCCATGAATTGCCTTTGCCCCTTTGTCAATAATCAATTGACCATACTGATGGGGCCCTCTTTGTGTAGGTTAATCTTTTTGTTATTTTCATTTATGTGTTTATCCCTTTGCCCATAGTGCAATATCTTCTTAACTGTGGCTTTATAGTGAGTCTTAAAATTGGTCTGCCTATCTCAATGGATTTTTTTTCTATATATAATTTTTTGCATCTTCATTATATTTCTTTATTTTGATGTGGTGCTGAGGATCAAACCCAGTGCTTTGCGCGTGCTAGGGCAGTGCTCGACCACTTAGCCACAACCCCAGTCCTCTCAATGCATCTTTTAAAGAGATTTCAGATTTCAGCTGAGTTGTGTCCCCAAAGAGAGTCCTCACTCCTAGTACCTGTGATCATAGCCTAATTTAAAAGTCAGGTCTGTGGTGGATGATGAAGTTAAGATGAGGTCATCAGGGAGGACCTTCACTCAATACAACATTGTCCTTACAAAAGTGAAGTTTGGACATATTCTCTCTCTCTCTCTCTCTCTCTCTCTCTCTCTCTCTCTCTCTCTCACACACACACACACACACACACACACACACACGCATATACATGTGAAATCCATATGAAGGTTGGAGCAATGCTGTCAAAAGCCAAGGAATACCAAAAGCAGAAGAGGGATCAGGAATGGGGACAGGTTCTTCTGGGAGCCCATAGAGGAAGACTTGCCCTGCCATCACCTGGGCCTGGAAGCTCTGTCTCCAGCATTGTGAGAAAACACAGTATGTCCTTTAAGCCACCAGTCCTGTTGCAGCTGCCTAGGCAGACAAATGCCCATGCCATCTGAGGAAACCCAGCTTTCAGCATCTGAAGGCACCATTCCTGTGAGAAGTGGATGTGAAAAGTGTGTCCACAGGGGAGGGGCCATTGACTGGCTGAGACAGTGGTGAGGCCACCTCATCCTGAACAAGCAGATTGACTCTGTGACACTCAAGAGGAAGGAAGGACTGAGCACTTACACCTGGGAAAATCTTTGCTGTAGACTTGATTGTGGGAGCACTGCTTTTTTTCTGCTCACCTTATTCCTCCTCCTTACCTGGACAGGCTCCCAAAGCCCTGCATCCACATTTGCCCTCTGCTATGGTGGGCAAGAGGGGAAAGGTGCCTGATAATACAGGTTCAATGCACATGTTGACCTCAGAAGAGGTTCATGTCTTTCCATTTAATTCTAGCAAGATTGTCACCTTAGCTCTCAGTCAGTTTCAAGTTTATCTGTGTCCCTTCCATCTTAGTCAATGTCAACATGTGGTCCTTTAAAAAGCATCAAAATGCAGGTTCTCTGTGCCACAGGGGTTCTTGGCCAACTTAACAACTTTAGCTTCAGGGGCAATGTGGTCTGTGCTCTATAAAGTACAGGACACATATCCCTGTTGTTCCAAGATTTTGTCCAAGAGGCAAGTGGCAGGCCCACAGAGCTCTCACCTTATCAACATTGAGGCATGCCTAACTTAAAGTCATGTTCCTTAATGTGCAAAGTTGCGTGTGAAGGAGAGTGAGTGTCACATGCCATGAAGGGCGCTAGTGTGAAGGCCACAGTACTGTCCTAAATCCGGATGCTGTGCTGAACATTGTGTAGATTGGGCACCAAGGGTATGTGCTCACTTTTCTCTGGCCCTGTGTTTACAGGAATGTTAGGGGAAAATGACCTAATGATTCCTGAGCCATCTGGAACTTCAACTTGGAGGTAGAGTTGGGAGGCAGAAATAAGGTAGCCTGGGACCAAGTACTTTCTTTGCAAAGCACAAAATGTTTTTTAAAATAACCTTTGTAGGTGTAAAGTCCCCCCTAGAACTTTGCAATACTGATTTTGCAGGCCAATGTGGCAGCAGCCCACAGGGCCATAGTAGAATAGTTTGGATGAAGAATCAATTTCATGGGTTGCTTTTGCATTTACCTAATTACAGTATCTAGGTCCAGTTTTCTTAAAATACTGGTTGATCATCTCTCTTGTATCTTGACAGCATTCACAAACTCCAACATTGGATAAAAGCAAATTTGACCTGGTGGGAGGACCTGCGGTTGGCTAAAAAATTACACTAAAAGTAGGTTGTGCTCAAGTGGCAGGAGAAGCCTCTATAACAAACTGTAATGGCTGCAGGGTAATAGATCACCACCAGGTCCTTGCACTGCCAGCCTGACAACCTCCTCTCTATGTGCACCAATTCCTTTCTCTCTCTTCTGTTATTTATCCCTGTATCTTCCTGGATTACCTACATAAGGCTGAAATACCTGGTCAATCCCAAGGCTGCCCAGGAGGAGGAAAGCTCTCCAGAGTGTTCAGTGGGCTATTTTGCCTAGGTATGGCCTGGTGTAAGCACTCGGGCAGTGCAAAAGGCAGCCCCTTATGCCTTTTCTGTGGAAATGACCATTGTGTGTCTTTATTCATCTTCACAGATGAACCCTGCAATGTTGGTGGTCTCTGGAGACTGCTTGCATAAGCAGACAGTAAGCAGAAATGCAGCCACACCTCTAGCAGATGCAGTGTCTATAGGACATAGCTCAGCTGCATCACCATTGAGGACCAGGGGTAGTGTATGTGGATTCTGTGCCATAACATAATGAATACTGGAACACACAGCATGGGAGCTTCTAGAATCTTCAACTCACCAAGCTCTGTATTTGTTCCTTTTCAATTAATAAAATTCTGCCCTGTTCAATAGGTGTATAAATAGTTTTTGACACATCTCAGTGGCATCCAGCTAAGGTTTTAAACTGATTATTAACCAATTATTTTCTAATTTAAAAAAATTAATGCATATTCAAACATGTGTATAAATGCATAAATATAAAAATGCATGTTTTTATTAAATCTTCTCTCCCGCTTCTCTCCGTGTGAGTTACCTCTGTTACGTAACATAGGAACACACACTTTTGTCACCTCAGCTTTTTCAGGTCAGGGCTCTGGGCACGGCTTAGCTGCTAAGGTCTCACAAGACTGTGGCTGACCTTTTCTCATCTGGAAGCTGAGGTGGGCAAGTTTCCACTTCCAGGTTCTTCAGGTTGTTGGCAGAATCCATTTCACTTGGGCTATAAAACTCATGGCAGCTTGCCTTTTTAAAGCCATCAAAGCAGAAAGTCCCTACTGCTTCCCCTTTCTCCCTGCTAGACTGGCATTCAAATGACATACCCGATGAGGTCAGACCCATCTAGGATGATCACCTTCTGATGAACTTAAACTCAATCAAGGAGGTAATTGTTTTAGTGCATTAGTGCAGCTTTAACAAAATACCTAAGATTTGGTGTTTATAAACAAACTAGTTTAAATCATCACAATTCTGGAACCTAGAGAGCCAAGGTCAAGGTGATAGCAAATCAGTGCCTGGTGAGGGCAACTCCACATAGAGGGCCCAGGCATCCTCACATGGCAGTAGAGAGAGGGCATCCAGGCAGCCCTTGAAGGTCTTTAATGAGAGCATTAATCCCATTTATCAGGGTGGAGCCCTCAGAGCTTTTATTTCCAAAGGCCCCACCTCTCGATACCACCACAATGGGGGTTCAGTTTCATCAGGAATTTAGAAGGGACACCAATGTTCTTACCACAGAGGAGCTTTTTATATCTGCAAACCCCTTCTCTTGTCTGCATACAGAACAGAGTCCCAGGTGTGATGGCCCAGCACACCGACTCTTCTGCCTCAGTGAGAAGCCAGTTCAGGGGCCACCTTCACAGAGGAAGGGGCTGCACAAAGGCCAGACTCTGCCTGTATCTGTGCCTTCTGCCTTTGTGTGCTGATGGGCTCAGGATTGACATGCGCAAACATCAGCTCCTGCACAGACGGGACCTCAGCATGGCCCTTGACATCCACATGACAATATGAGGATGAATTTCCTGCAATGAGAATCTCTGACAGAAGAACTATACCTCCTACCCCATGCAAGCAGACCTGATAGGAGGACTGACAAGAACTGATGGGCCAATATCCCAGGCACCCTGATCTTTGGCCATGGCCCTTGGGGGCTTGTTCCTCTGTCCTCCAGTTCCTGGCAGGAGAGAGTCCTTTATTTTCCTGGAGATAGCACATGGAGCAGTGCACTGTACTGACTCTTCCCTTCCCTGTCTCCATTGCATATCACTCACTGGGCCTTCCTGAGATCACCTCCTAAATAATATGCCTGCCCTCTGGTTCCTAACTCAGCTCTGGGCCTGGGATCCCCAATAACACTGGAGTTACCTTGGCTACAGTGTGTGGGGTACACTTCAGCATGGGAGTGTGAACACTGTGGCCTTACATTATGAAATACTGTTAATAGGAAATAACTAGTGCTAACTGGGAGCCAGGACCCCCTTTTGTGCCTTACATATGTTAACTCACTTAATTCTTATAACAGTCCTTTGTGGCAAAAACTATTGTCCTCCCTAATTTACAGATGAGGAGACTAAGGCCTAGAGAAGTTAAATGGTTTCCTACAGGTCACAGCTAGAAACTGGAAGAGGCTAAATTTGAACCCAGGCCCTCTGGCCCCAGAACCCAAACTCTTAATCTTGGTGCTGTATTGTAGCATCCTTGCTTACTTTCTATTTAGTGACAAACTTGGTGCAGAACTTTAACAGTGCCTTTTAACTTCTAGTTTTTCTTTAAGAATGGTGCTACATTGGATGCATTTCTACAGATACATGTGTTTCATTTTCATTGCTTTTAATTTTTCTTTAGATAAGATGTGAAGGAATCAGGTTGTTTCTTTGTGGCTTCAAGCACTTCAGACAAACTGCGCAGAACAGGTGCTGATTTTTGCATGCCTCGTGCCTGGTTTTCCAGCCGTCTTATCATCCAGGGGGCCCTGCACACTGGAGACACTCATCAATCCTAGCCTTAGTGTAGCTGATGGTAAGCACTGTCAGTAAACTCTACACACTGAAATTACTCTGGCACTTAAATTGAGGAAATTCTTGATTTTTCATTTTCTTTATTGTAAGTTCTGATGAGGTCTCAAGAGGAATTATTCCCTGTAATTCACACTAGTTTCTTACAAACATTAGAATCAAAATATTTGGAGCCTATTTATATGAAATGATGCTAGGAGAAACTTACTGAAGTGGTGGAAACAGGAATGGAAAGGAGGCACAGATGTTGGCAGTAGCAGGAAGTAGGTACACATGATATGTCTGCAGTGTTTTTGTATCTGCTAATGCAATTTAAATCTACCTTCCAAAATGACTGTCTATTGTTGTCATCACTATCATTTTATTAGTGGACATTCATCCTGATTTTCCAGCTGTTTAGTTTCATGTAGCATTTATAGAAGGACAACAGTGGCCTCATCAGACCATTTATATCCTTTGAATTTTTAAGGAACTCTCACCTATTAGGGCCATTGATTTATTATTCCATATCACTTTATTGCCTGATGACTAGCATGATTTGGGGCTGATTGAAACAGAATTTGAAAGGGAAAGAATAGTCCAGTGGGAGAGGTGGCTGGCTCTGGGACATCTGTCCTGTGTTCTAAGCCCTTGATCCACATTGGCTTAGAATTCAGTATAAGCAGTTCCAATGGCTGGATAGATCCATTTCTACAAATACATGTGTTTCATTTTCATTGCTTTTAATTTTGTCTTTAGGTACGATGTGAAGGAATCAGGTTGTTTAAAAAAATGCATTTTTTAAAACCCTATTTAAAATTTAACTTTGGTGAAAGAGGTCTCATTTTCTACCCTGCAGCAAAAATATTTCCAGAAGAAATCACTCCACTCCTGCCAGCCATATCAGGGGAGAAGATTGCTGAGGACCAAACCTGCTTTTTTCTTCAAATACTGTTGAAATATATGGTTATTCAGGTCAGAGAAAAATTGTTGCTATTTCAGTGTTGCATTTATTCTTCTCTCTCTCTCTCTCTCTCTCTCTCTCTCTCTCTCTCTCTCTCTCTCTCTCTCTCTTCATTAGGGTGATTTTTATGATACTTCACTAAACACTGAGTACGCACCGTTGTTAGGTCACTTCAGTAAGACCAGGAATTTGTACTGTTTTATGTGATCTCTTCAAACAATTTGTCTTTCTTTATGTCTTTCCCTCCCCTCATATCTAAGCTGGCATGACAGAATGGAGGAGGAGGCAGGCCTAGAGGCTGACCCATGGGCCAGGAGTAGGCAGAGTAGACTGGAAGATATGAAGAAAAACACATGCAATGAGCTCATACTGCTGTTAGCACAGCCTGATTCACCTCACATGCTCCTTGTTTTAGATTTACCCATATAGTATAGAACTGACATCATTAGCTGATTTGTGGCACATGATCTGTATTTCCAAACAGATTATTTTTTCTCAGTGGACACTTTTCATGTTCCTGAGTTCCTCCTGGGCTTCAGAGCCAGGTTTGTTGAAGTCATCATCTTTGCCACATCCTCTTTCTTGCCTAACATTCCTTTGACACCTGCTGTTGCCTGTCTTCTGCCCAGGTCCCAGATCAGGATGGAGTCTAGTGGTTCATAATTTGCTCTGCTCATTCTTGAGGTGATTTGTCAGTGACTACCCTTTCTTCATGAGCTTCTCTCCTCGTGATACTTGTGATGTTTTCTTCTGGCCTTCTTTCCCCTCCCTACTTCTTTCCAGTTTTCTTTAGGTAGCTGTTTTGTTTTGTTTTTGCTATCCTTTAAAATTCAGTTCTTGGCTGCCCTTTCTGATTGTACAGTCTTGCTGGGAAATTCTGATCCCTACCTCTACCCCCATTTCATTTAGCCAGCACCATAAACCCAAGACTTCAAAATCTTGAGAGCCTGATCAGGGCATTCTATCATCTTATAGAAGCTGTGCATTGAACTCATGCCTCTTCTATGAGGAACTCACATGTGCCTTTTCAAAAGTGTTTGGGCATCCTGTCTGCCCTGGAAATCAGCACAGGGTATCTAAAACTTGATGTTTTGAGGGCCTTGGTTCTCTTTCTAGATGTGTCACTCATTAGTGACACATCTCAAATAAATCAACGTCAAATAAGTCACATAGTCCCCAGAACTAGAAGAGAATGGCATAGATATAGGGTAGAGGTTTGTCTGCACACATTGAAACCACTCTGTATGTAGGGTTTTATGTGCCTGCGTGTACTTTTCTCTTCCCTTCCCTTCCTTTCTGTCTGTTGGGGTGACTCTTCAGAGCAAAGTTTCTGACAGTTTATGGACACTAACCCCCTCTGCCCCAGAGGCAACCAAAGTAATCATCCCTTTACTTCAGATACCACACAGATATTGTCATTTTCTAGGTGGGATTGTCATGAAGGAAGCTGGTAAGCACTGCTTTGGGCTAACAAGTAATAAGAACCAGTGATAGGTCCTCTGTGGTTTATAATTTGCTCTGCTCATTCTTGTTAAGACCCCCTTCTCTGTCATCTTTCCCTCAGTAGTATGGTGGTGACTGCACCTCTGTGATAGTCTTCTCCAGGCTTCTGGGGCAGTGCTGCCAGTTACTGGACTTTTTTCTAGTGCTCACACTGTGCACTCACTGTGCTAGGTTTCCAAGGTTCATAATATTACCTCAACACTGTGAAAGCTTTATACTTAACCCATTAGCTAGACTGGCAGGCTTGATTTATTTTAGCCTGTTAATTGCCTTTAAAATAAGAATGTTCTTTCCAAGATTCCATAGATTTTTGCCTTTTATTATTGATTTTATGTTTAGGTAGTATTGGATAAAGTAATTATAAATGGCCTTTTATGAGTTTAGGAAAAAAGTACCTGATTATTTCTGACTAAATCTTTTAAAGATACAAGGAATGTTTAATCATTTCAAAGAACACATGGAAAAAATATGGATATTATGTAGCAGAGCAAGTTTGAAAACACATAATACCTATTTTTTAAAGATCCTAATCTTTTGAACTTTGTTAAAATTTAATTTTATCTCATGATTGCCAATATTATTTGTCCTCTTTTTAATTTATGAAAATAATTTTAATTAAAACAGCATTTCATTTTGTATGTGTTAATTTGAAATGTAAATATACTTATTTTCTTTTTCACATATTATCCAAAGGCTGCAAGCTTGGAGTGGAAGAATAAAGAGAATCAGGATACTGGTTTTAAATTTCTTTTTACATTGTTTTGAAAGTATTATCTTCCTCATTTATTTTCATCATTTACTAACTTAACAAATATCTACAAACCTGTACTTGGTAAATACTGTTTGACGTGTATATAGGCAACATTCATAGGAAAGCTGTAAAGTCTCTTTTATAGTGACTTTTTAATATTTTAAAGTAATCAATGTATTCTTATATTAAATGATAACTTTATTGTGCAAAGTTTAAAGTTTCCTAATAAGTGATTTTAATTACGTATACTAAGATATGCATCATCTCCTAGCAATAATGGGAACCGTGACTCCTATACTCAAAAATAAAATAAAACACATCATGAACTGTCTCACCCTTTGAAGAAAACCTGCATTTTTCCTTGTATTCCTTGCTTTATCCCCAAAGCTTCTTACTCTCAAGATGGCTGGCATTCTTTCTTGATTGTTTTTACTTTATCCCAAGGGATGTCTCTCCTTTGAAACAGCCTGCATTCTCCCTCAAATATATGTGTGCTTTCCTAAATAAATCCTTATCTTTAAAAAAATCATGATTTTTTGTGTAAATTATATTTGCCATCTCTTAATGTAAAAATTGCATTCCCAAAGTCTCCTCTTCTGGGTGGTAGGTTGTGGTACCCTAGAACTTGCTCAGTGACCAGACAGGCCACAGCAGAGCTCACAGCTGCCCATAGTATGCCCTTTTATACTGGGTCTTTTATCCAGCAGGTACTACTGACAGTTGCTTATGGAGGACAGATGTTTGGGTGATTGGACAATCTAGGAATAGCAAGTCCCTTATTTGTGGGGGTAGGAAACATAAGGCAATTTCTAATTTAGCACCTAAAGTTTTCCTTCCATAAAAAATGAGGATTCACAGGACAGAAGCATCCCTTAGAGTAGTGAAAGTGGGGGAAGGGGGGACAAATCTTCTTATTATTATCTGAGGCTAAATTAGTTCATGAATATTCAAGATAGCTTTGGAGGAGAAAAGGTCATTAGGAGCATTACTCCAACTAGGGCACTTGACCAACTAATTCATTTGTCTTTTGTGTGCATGTTTATCTGTGTACATACACACATATGGTTGCACTTACATGTGCACACACTCAGGCACAGGGAGAGTAGCTGGAGCTTGGTACATTTGGAAAGATATAGAAATGAATTTTAGTCATACTAGGGTTCTATTTTGTTAGCTATGTTATGTGTGGATTTTTAAAAAAATTTTCTTGATTCTTCAATTTAGTTTATATTCATAGTACATTCTTACTATTACTAGGTTGAAAATTTTTTATTGAAAATATCTTTTCTGCTTCGTTCAGATACTCCAGTAGTACAAAAATTAGTTAAGAGAGAGAGTTGGATTTATGGCAAGTAATATATTAAATCTGGTACCATATGATTTTCATATTGATGAAGGAATTTAAAGAATGAGAAATGGACCTCGTTGTTAATTCTTTGGAAGATGTGGTATCTTATATCTCAAAGATGAAATGTTCTGAATTCTTAGACATCAAATATATTATATGGATTCTGTTTCCTTGGATTCATCTAAAGGGAAAAGGGTAGAAAAAACTTAACTTCAGTAGGTTTAGTCAGTGCTGTGTTGGATATTAAAATTCTTAAAAAGATTGTTTTTCTGAAGTGCCTATATACTTTTAACATGTTACAGTCAGAAAATGAGATTAAATTAGGTATGTGACTAGATTATATTATAGTCCCATATAATTTCTCAAATTTATTAAAAAAGCTATTAGCTTAATTTTTCCATAGCTGTATATAGACAATAACAGTCCCCTCTTCTTGGTCAGATTGCAAGACAGTTAGCAATGAGCCTACGAAAAGGTGCTATTTCTGCATCTTCATTCTTAGTTGCTATACAGATAACTAACCTAATCAATACTCTATTCTTTTTTTTTCTGCCAGACATCCCCCATTGAGACCAAAGCCAGTGTACATTATTACAACTCGAGATAATGAAAGCATTTACAGTACAAAAATTCCATACATGGCAGCTCCTGTGGTTTTTATTAAGTGGGTTGTAACATTCTTTTTGGAAAAAAAAAAGTATCTAACTGCAACACAGAACACTAAAAATGGAGTTGATGTATTGCCGAAAATCATTCAGGTATGCCAATCAAAATACATAACTAAAGTAATTGGTTAATAGAATTATAATTCTTGCAGGTTTTTGGATTATTGTCCCACCCTGTCTATAATGTTAGGATTTCCAAGGGAATCAGAAACACTTACTATATGCTATTGAAATTGCCATAACAGGAAATTTCACTGGCGAGGAAAGCATTCTGAGAAGACGGCTGGTTCTCCCTCATTCCTACTCCTTTACTCAAGTTTCTGTAACCTCTGATGAGTATGAGTACAGTGGACCATTCTGCTTTCATCAATCACCAGCACCTAGAAGTCTCTCAGGACATATTCAGATGGCTCATGCTATTAAGTTCCCATTACATATCAGGGGAGGGAATGAATGAGCAGCTTAGGATTCAAGGATGGTTATTGTACTATAATAGGATCCCTACAAGGGAAGACTACCTCTCCTTGAGGCTTTCTGAAAAGATCTAGTGTCAGGCCTGCTTTTTCTCTTGGTCTTGGTCAGAAACAGATGGGGGCATTTCCAGGCTGAGTTGGTTAGGGACTATGTGCTGAGGGGGTCATGGTTTTGTGTGTGTTGTTGTTTAGTGTCCCCAAAAACAGGGACAGTAAATGTGGTGCGCTAATTTTAGGTTTGCTGCTGCTATGGAGTTCCCAGAAGTATAACCTGGGCTTCATCTGGGACCATACAAGCTTTACAGGCAAATAAGTGGCTCATATGCTACTAGGTCATTAGGGCCTTGATGAAAGGACATTAAGTCTAATAGAGCATGTGGCTCCATTGAAGAGGACTCATTGAAATGCTAGAGAGAAGTTCATTGTCAGAAGACTCTGAGGGAGAAGCAGTTACAATAAGAACAGCAAAAGGCTTGCTGAAAGAAAGTTTAAAAACTGAAAAGGTCACAATTTAAAATTTTAGTGAAGAAAATGGAAATGATCACTACCAAGAATAAAATTGACTTTCTGAAGAAATGTCTTATAACATTGAGTAAAACTTTAGACAGAAATCAGAAATGAATAAATAAAATCCAAGGGAAGGTCCAGATCGACCTTAAAAAATTGTAGCACAAGGGGAAAAGAATGAGGAGTAATAATTGAACAAATAAGTATACTTGAGGTGAAAAAAAAAGACATGTCTCCGACATGTCTCTAAGGACCTTTGAGTCCCAGGAAAAATTAACAAAACAGACTTTCATGGATTAAGAAAAATTATACACATTTCCCGATAGAAACCATAGGTTACTTAAAATAAAACTGAGATTAGCGTCTAATATCTAATAAAATGTGCACCCCTGGAAGCTGGAAATATACCCATGTTCCTTCTGCTCTGTCACTGAAAGGATGCTCAGTCAGGATCAAAGAAGATATTTAATAAATATGGTGTTAGTCTAAGTGCTTAGAACCTTGCCTCTTATGACATACCTAAGCAAATGTCAGATTGATTAAAGGTATACAATAAAAGCCAAATAACAATCCTCTTAAACCAGGGATTTAAGAGAAAGTCTATGGAAATTTTTAAAATTGGGGACTAATAGACTACTTTAAATAGAAATAAGACTTAGATGCTATAGAAGAAATCAAGTTTGAATTTATTTTAAAAATAGAGAAAGCTTTTTATGTCCGAAGATAAAATAAAGTCAAATCCAAGCAATAGACTGTTAAGTGACAACACGCTCTTAAATGAGTCAATATCTCTATGAAGACAAATAGAATTGAGAGTGGACAAAGGAGATGAAAGTGCAGCTTGCAGAAGAGGGAATTCAGTGGCCCTGAATTTCACCAGCAGTCATGGAAATGCCATTAGTTCTGAACCAGGATGAGAAATCTTTATTTACTTATAAGGAAACAAAAATCTGTATGAAGTTATATATTAAAAACTCAGTTGCACTTTTTAGTATGTTTTACATGATGTGATTGTCACTGATTAAAAAATCTCAAAAATCTATTCTCTCCATCTTAAAAAGATTGTAAAGCCATCACCTGTATTTAGTCAAAATAACTTGCTTATTCTTGAAAACTACATGTGTATGTAAGGAGATAGAAAAAACAGCAAATTAAACACTGCTTCAAGATTTTTTTTTCTTGGTTGACTCCTTGCAATTGCAAGTCATCTAATTTGTATTATTTAGCTTTTTTAAGTGTCTTAAGAGTTGGACTTCCTGAGTCAATTAGATGGTTCCTAATAACAAAAAAAGATACCACCAACCCAAGTGTCTTAAACAAAAAAGAAATATTTTAATTCTACTAAAAAGAAGTGCATGGTAAAACTGATAGAATATAGTTAACTCACACTTTCTCACTGGTTCTCTGTGGTTATTCTCTTCTCCATTCTGCTTTTCCCCTCCAGTTGTTTTGTCCATAGCTTCACCCATGATGGTAAGACAGTTGCCGGCAGCTGGGACACTACTCTACTGTTATAATTAGAGGGGTCTAGGAATAGGGTCTTTCTCTTTTGTCTGGATGGAACATTTTAATTTACCAACCCTGTAACAATAATGCTGATTGGATTAAACTCAGCTCAGTAAATGGACCAAGAAATGTCATGATTGGCTTCTATGAAACTAATGCTTTTTGATACTTTGGGCTCAGCTTCCTTTGAGTCTCTGGGCTGCAAGGGAGGAGACACAGCCTGGAGGCTCTTTTCCGGAGGTGGGATAGGTGCCAGCAAACAGAACCTTGCCACCATCCCTGTTGATAGTTGAGTCACAGGAAGAGACCATCACTCTTCCTTACACTAAGCTGTTATATTAGTTTTCTATTGCCAGTGTAGCAAACTACCACAAGTTTAATGGTTTGGAATAATACAGTTTTATTATTTTATAGTTCTGCAAGTCAGAAATTCAAAATCGGTGCCAGGCATTTTAAGGCCTTTGTTTCTTTTGGAGCTCTTTGGAAGATTTCTGCTTTCCTGCCTTGTCCTTTTTTCTAGAAGCTGCTTCATTTCTTAGCACATAAGGAAAAGTGAATCATATCACTTTTCCTCCCTCCATTTTTTTTTTCAAGAGAGAGTGAGAGAGGAGAGAGACAGAGAGAGAATTTTTAATATTTATTTTTTAGTTCTCGGTGGACACAACATCTTTGTTGGCATGTGGTGCTGAGGATTGAACCTCGGGCCGCACGCATGCCAGGCGAGCACCCTACTGCTTGAGCCACATCCCCAGCCCCTTCCTCCCTCCATTTTTATCATCACATTACCTCCTTTGTCTCTGGTCCTCTTGCCTCCCTCTTATAAGGACCTTTGATTCCATCAGGGCAATTTGGAATCCAAAATAATTTCCTAATCCCTACCTTCTTAATTTAGTCACTAGATCCTTTTTACCATATAAGGTCCTACACTCACAGATTCCAAGGATTGAGAAATGGATATCTTTGGGAGGGGGGCAAATGTTATTAAGCCCACATCTGTTGTCTCCTGTATTTCCTTCTCTGCCCTGTAGTTTTGTTTCCCACCTCATCCCACATGTCAGTTGATTTCCATTTTTCATTTACATTGTATAGGATAAAAAACAGCAGTTTAAACAATGTAATACTAAACCCTAGAAATAAGGTTGCCGAAGTAAAGCACATTGTACTTATCTCCTAAAGTTTTCGTTTGGAATTTAAAACTTGATATAGTTTTACTCATATTTTGAGCATTTTTCTCTGGTTATTGAAAACTTCTTTCAAACAGTATACTGGTCTTTTAAAAGACCTTCAAAATTTCATGACTGCTTTTTCTATTTCTATGAGGAATATCATTGGGATTTTGAACAGAATTTCATTAAATTTTTATAGTCATTTTGGTAGTATGGTCATTTTGATAATATTAATTCTGCTTATCCAAGAACAAGGTAGATCTTTTTCTCTTTTAAGGTTTTCTTTGATTTCTTTCTTTAAGGTGCTGTAATTTTCATTATATAGATCTTTCATCTCTTTTGTTGAATCCCAAGTATTTTACTTTTTTTGATGCTATTGTAAATGGGGTGGTTTTCCTCATTTCCATTTCTGAAAATTTTCACTGATTAACAGAAATGCATATGATTTATGGGTGTTGATTATATATCCTGCTACTTTGCTGAATTCATTTACTAGTTCTAGAAGTTTTCTGGTAGAACTTTTAAGGTCTTCTAGTTATAGAATCATATCATCAGCAAATAGTGCCAATTTGAATTCTTCTTTCCTCGGTGTATTCCTTTAATTTCTTTCGTCTGTCTAATTGCTCTGGCCAGTGTTTCAAGAACTATGTTAAATAGAAATGGTGAAAAAATACATCCCTGTCTTGTTCCAGTTTTTAGAGGGAATGCCTTCAATATTTCTACATTTAGAATGATGTTGGCCACGGCTTACCATAAATAGCCTTTATGATGTTGAGATATGTTCCTGTTTTCCCTAATTTTTCTAGTGTTTTGAACATGAAGGGGTGCTGTATTTTGTCAAATGTTTTTCCTGCGTCTATTGAGCAATCCTTAGCAGGAAAAGAAAAGCAGGTGGCATCACTATACCAGACTTTAAACTACACTACAGGGCAATAGTAACAAATACAGCATAGTATTGGCACCAAAACAGACTGGTAGACTAATGGTATAGAATAGAGGACACAGAGACTAACCCACATAATTACAATTATCTTATAATAGTCAAAGGTGCCAAAAACTCACATTGTAGAAAAGATAGCCTCTTCAACAAATCGTGCTTGGAAAACTGAAAATCCATAGGCAACAAAATGAAATTAAACCCCTATCTCTCACCATGCACAAAACTCAACTCAAAATGGATCAAGGACCTAGGAATTAAACCAGAGACCCTGCATCTAATACGAGAAAAAGCAGGCCCTAATCTCCATCATGTGAGTGAGGCCCAAGGTTCCTTAGTAAGACTCCTTTGCTGTAAGAATTAAAATCAAGAATCAATAAATTGGATGGACTCAACCTAAAAAGTTTCTTCTCAGCAAAAGAAAAAAAATCTGTGAGGTGAATAGAGAGCAACATATTGGGAGCAAATTTTTATTCCTTACACATCAGATAGAACACTAATCTTTAAGGTATATAAAGAACTCAAAAAGCTAAGCACCAAAAAAAAAAAAACAAATAACCCAGTCAATAAATGGGCCAAAGACCTGACTGACCAGACACTTCTCAGAAGATGATATACAATCAGTTAACAAATATATGAAAAAAATGTTCATCATCTCTAGGAATTAAAGAAATGTAAATGAAAACTAAGTTCTAAGATTTCATCTCCCTCCAGTTAGAATGGCAGCTATTATGAATACAAACAGCAGTAAGTGTTGGCAAGGATGTGGGGAAAAATGTGTACTCATACACCACTGATGGGACTGCAAATTGGTGCAGCCAATATGGAAAGCGGTATGGAGATTTCTTGGAAAATTGGGAATGGAACCACCATTTGACTCAGCTATCCCTCTCCTTGGTTTATACCCAGAGAGAGGACTTAGAAACAGCATACTACAGAGACACAGCCCTATCAATGTTTATAGCAGCACAATTCACAATAGCTAAACTGTAGGACCAACCTAGATGCCCTTCAGTAGTTGAATGGATAAAAAAAAATGTGGCATATATACATTGACTATTACTCAGCAGTAAAAGAGAATAAAATCATGGCATTTGCAGGTAAATGGTTGGAGTTTAGAGAAGACAATGCTAAATGAAGTTAGCGAATTCTCCCCTCAAAAAAATGCTGAATGTTTTCTCTGATATAAGAAGGCTGTTTCATAGTGAGGTAGGGAGGGGGAACATGGGAATAATAGATGAACTCTAGATAGGGAAGAGGGGTGGAGGGGAAGGGAGTGAGCATGGGGTTAGAAATGATGGTGAAATGTGATGGACATCATTATCCAAAGTCCATGTATGAAGACACGAATTGGTGTGAATATACTTTGTATACAACCATAGATATGAAAAATTGTGCTCTATATGTGTAATAAGAATTATAATACATTGTGCTGCCATATATAAATAAAAAAATTACTTAAAATGAATAAATCCTTGCTTTGGAAAAAAAAAGACCTTCAAAACAGTATTTTTAAGTACCGCTTCAAAATAGTTCATGTTTTTGCCACTTTGTTAAAGGTGATATATGAGGTGGTTTTTTTTTTCCCAAATTATGAGAATACTTTTCTCTTCATCTACAACTAATACATTTGACAGCATTTTTTACCGGGAGGGAAGGAATCAGTGTACCTTCTAGACTTCACTAAGTTACTTCTAGGTAAATATGGTTTAACAAATTTTCTTGTTTAGCGGCATCATTCCTGGGAGAGCAAAAATGCAGTCACTAGTAAACTCCTTAATATGTTGTAGCAATAGTAAACCTATTTTTCAAATCTGAATGTTCTTGGTGCATCATTTCAGCTGAGTTTTTTAGTGAAGTATTATTAATTTCTTAGCAATTCATTTTTATTTGAGATAGAATACTCAATTTTTAAAAATCACCAAATCAGGCAACATTTCAGCAACAGCTGCTTTGTATCCATTCTAGATACACAGTAGTTAAACATTAAAGCCTAGAAAGCCTACCAGGGAATAAAAAAGAAAGTTTGATATGGCAAGGCAGTTGATCATATTTACTTATATGAGTTCTTTTCTTTCATTAATAAAATACCACTTTTACTAATTCTGAGCCAGCCCTTCATGATGACCTACGGGCTGTGGATCTCATGAAATTATATTTCATGGAATTAGCAATTGGAAAAGTGAGTCTCACAAGCTGACAAGTCTACAGGAATTTTTACATTTGTTTGTTTACTATTGCTCTAGTATTCTCTGTTAAACTCTAAAAAGGCTTCCAATAAGCATTCAGGCAAATCAAGACAGGGATTGAGTGGCATGGGCATTGCCAGCAGAAAGCTTTCTTCATCCCCTTGTTTAATACTTAACTTTGTGTGGTGTTCTCAGCCTGCCTGGGAGCATAAGCTGTGGTGTTGAAAGGATACCAAGGTATCAGGGAGGGTTGAGAGGAAGGAAATAAGTGGTAACCTATATCATGCAGTGTCTGAGCCCTGGCAATGCTGGCCTGACCCAAATAAATGTTTGATTTGCTGATTAAAGTTTTTTCTCATGCCAAACAAGTAAAAGTCATCTTTGTATTGGCCGTGAGAATGAACTAATATGAAATAACTATTGAGAATCCCAGCTTGATTCTAATGGGTAGAAAATAAACTCTCTTTAGCACTAATTCTATTCATATTTATGTTACTCTTTGTAAAAAGGGCAAGAAATGAGTAGTTTTAGATATTCAGTTTGTCTTCAATCTTACCCCTTACTATAATTATGAATGTCAAAACATATAGATGATTTTGGAAAGTAGCTTTTAAAGCAGGACTATGGACCATGAAAGGCTACGGAAAGCAGTTTATTAAGAGAAATAGTTTTTGTCTTATATGATAATGAGAAATCCATCTATGCTATTTCTGTTCCATTTGATAGAGCTTATTTTTAAATGATTTGATACCTTTAAATACAATTCTTTAGGGACATTTAAGAAATTTATCATATTGATACGTTACAAATCATCTCAAATTTAGTAGCTTAAAACAGCAACCATTTTATCCTATTATTTCACAGTTTGAGTCAGGAAGTGGGGCAGTGTATGGTTTCATCTGGAGTTTCATCTAGCATTAACTGGGGTCACTGGGTAGAAATATTTTTTTTTCTTTTTTTAAATTTTATTTTACATGAGCTCTATAATTATTATTATTATTTGCATTACAATTCTTAATACACCCTTATACCACAGTTTATCATATCTCTGTATACAAAATATGTTGATATCAAATTCATATCTTCATACATGTATTTTGTGTAACGATGAGGGTCTCCTTTCACCATCCATGCAGTTTTCCTTCTCCCTCCATTTCCTTCCCACTCCTCTTCCCTAACTAGAGGTAATCTTCTTCCCATGCTCTTCCTCCCTACCTCATTTTGAGTCAACCCCCTTATATCAGAGAAGACATTTGGCATTTGATTTTTGGGGATTGGCTAACTTCACTTAGCATAATCTGCTCTAACGCCATTCATTTTCTGCAAATGCCATGATCTTATTATTTTTTTACTGCTGAGTAATATTCCATTGTGTATAAATACCACATTTTTTTTTTCAATCATTCCGTGAAGGGCATCTAGTTTGGCTCCACAGTTTAGGTATTGTGAATTGTGCTGCTATAAACATTGATGTGGCTGTGTCCTTGTAGTATGCTGTTTTTAGGTCCTTTGGGTATAGTCTGAGAAGAGGAATAGCTTAGCTGAGTCAAATTGGTGGTTACATTCCCAGCTTTCAAAGGAATCTCCATACTGCTTTCCAAATTGGCTGCACCAATTTGCAGTCCCACCAGCAGTGTATGAGTGTACCTTTTTCCCCACATCCTCGCCAGCACTTGTTGTTTGTCTTCATAATGGCTGCCATTCTTACTGAGTGAGATGGTATCTTAGAGTAGTTTTAATTTGCATTTCTCTGATTGTAGAGATGATGAGCATTTTTTCGTATATTTGTTGATTGATTTATATTCTGTTTTGAGAAGTGTCTGTTCAGGTCCTTGGCCCATTTATTGATTGGATTATTATATATTTTTTTTGGTGCTTATCTTGTTAAGCTCTTTATATACCCTACAGATTAGTGCTATGATGTGTGGGGGGTAAAAATTTGTTCCCAGAATGTAGGCTCCCTATTCACCTCACATATTATTTCTCTTGCTGAGAAAAAGCTTTTTAGTTTGAATCCATCCCATTTGTTGATTCTTGGTTTTAATTCTTATGCTATAGGCATCTTATTAAGGAAATTGGGGCCTAGCCCCACATGATGGAGATTAGGGCCCACTTTTTCTTCTATTAGACGCAGAGTCTCTGGTTTAATTCCTAGATCCTTGATCCATTTGAGTCAACTTTTGTGCATGGTGAGAGATAGGGATTCAATTTCATTTTGTTGCATATGGATTTCCAGTTTTCCCAGCACCATTTGTTGAAGATACTATCCTTTTTCCAGTGCATGCTTTTGGCACCTTTGTCTAATATAAGGTAGTTGTCACACATTTTAAAATTGCAATTGTTGAGATAAATTTTATATATGCATAACCAACAATATATATGTGAATATACCATTTGTAATTGAATATCTAAGTTGAAATACACATACACATTCATATTACTGCACATATATTTATGTAAATAGGTTTAGGTATAAGGGTTTTGTGAGAGTTAGTATTAAATTATGGCTTGGGTTAGGGTTGATGTTTGGGAATGAATAAGTTTTTTGGAAATCATGAATATTAATGAGCAGATACTTGTGAAAATATCTATGAAAACATATATAAACACATATGCTTTCAAACAGTGAAACGTTTAATGTGAGTTGTATGAATATACATTTCTTATTTTGCAAATGCAGAAATAAAAAATATATATTAATACAAAAATATGCAAATATGCCATTGATAATTGAATATATGTATCAAAATACACAAAAATATTCATGTAAGTACATAAGCTTTTATGTAAAATTAGATTTACTTAAAGGGGTATGCATAGGATTAGTATTAAATAATGGCAAGAGTTAGCAATATGGCTATGGAACGAATATGTATATCAAAAAACCTGAATATTTCTAAGAATGCACATGTGAAAATATATAAAAATATATTTTTTTGAAATAGAAAAGAGTTTAATGTGAGACGTATACATACGCATTTTTAAATTTGTGAATACACAAATAAATATTCATATATATTACATATGCAAATATATTTTTGATAATTGAATATATATGTCTCATTATACATGTATATTCACAATTTTATGTATGCTTTTATATTAATGTAGATTTAGGTATAAGATTATATTTAGGTTTAGTGTTAAATTTTGTGTAGGGTAATGGTTAGGGTTAGTAAAAGAAATGCATATGAAAAACCAAGAATACTCATTAGAATAACTCATGAATATAAGTATGAAAATATAAATAAATATATATGTTTTGAACTAGGGAAGACTTTATTTTTTATTTATTATTTTAAAAAATTTAGTTGTTGATAGACTTTTATTTTACTTATTTATATGCAGTGATGAGAATCAAACCCAGTTACTCACACATGCCAGTAAATTGCACTACCACTGAGCCCCAGCCCCAGCCCTGAACTAAGAAAAGTTTTAACATAACACATATGAATACAGATTTTTTAAAATAGGACTGCACAGATTTATTATATACATGAGTACATACTTATACATATTCTTTTTTTTTAAAAGACAGAGTGAGAGAGAGTGGGGGACAGAGAGAGAGAGAGAGAGAGAATTTTAACATTTATTTATTTTTTCTTAGTTCTCGGCGGACACAACATCTTCGTTTGTATGTGGTGCTGAAGATTGAACCCCGGCCGCACGCACGCTAGGTGAGCGTGCTACCGCTTGAGCCATATCCCCAGCCCCACTTATACATATTCTAATATAACATTGATACCTGTATACATAGTTATTTACAAATGAATATTAAAATTATTATATATGCTTTTATTTAAAGGTAGGTTTAAGTATACAAGTAAATATAGGGTTATTATCACTTTCAAATTTTGGTTTACATTTACGTTTATCTTTAGGGAATAAATATACTAGTTGGAAAAATGAATACACCTAAGAATGTGCATGGTAACGTTTGCATAAAAATTAACATAACTATATGTTTTAAAATAGGGAAGGGTTAATATGAAATATAAATACAAATTTTTAATATGCAAATGCAAAGATAAATTTTATATATGTATATATAATAACACTTCTGCAAATATAAGTGATAAATGTGTATGTAAATATAAATATGAGTATTCATATAAGAATATATGCTTTTATCTGAATGTAGGTTAGTTTTAGGGGTAAAACTATGGTTAGTACTAAATTTTGTATATATTTAGGGTTAGGGAATGAATAAGGATATTGAAAAATATAAATATTTTAAGAATGCATATGTGCAATTTTAATGTTTTGAAATTCTGAAGGGTTTAATGTGAGATTTAGGAAGACACATTTTTAATTTGTAAAAGCAGATATATATATATAGATATATATATATATATGTATATAAAAATGTATATATGCAAATATACCAATGATATATGAATGCAAGTAAAATTACACATAAACATTAGCCAATGAATAAGTATATTGAAAAACGAGTAATTATAAGAATGTACATGTAAAAATTGGCATTAAAATACATAGATATATATGTGTTTTGAGATAGGATAAGGTGTGAGATGTATAAATACACATTTATTAATTTCCAAATGTACAGATAAATTATATGTGAACATATATAAATACTTATGTATACAATTATCAATTGTATATTTGAATATGTATGCAAGAATATTCATATTGCTATATATGCTTTTATATTAATATTTGATTAGGAATGGGGTAAATTTAGGATTAATAATAAATATTGTGTAGGGTAAAGGTTAAAGTTAGGGTATTAATATATATATAAAAAAATGAATATTCAAAAATATGCATGTGAAAATACATATAAAATATATTTGAAAAATGAACATGGACCTAGTAAAAAAGAACATTATATAAAGAAATGTTGACAATAACTAAAGGAAATCCACTGCCATATATACAGTTGGAAACATATAAGTTTAGTATATAATAATAGAAAATAGAAAAAGTACAAGGGAAAAAAAGTTTATCTCAGGTATTTCGAAGCAGTGAAGGCAAGATAACAAATGCAGTCATAAAGCAAGACTCAAAATTTCCTCAAGGATTTATTGAGAATAGATGAATTGAACATAGAATTCAATTATGAGTCAACAATAAAAATAAGTCAAAGATCATCAGAAGTTTCAAATAAAGCAAAGACTTTTTATAAAAAATACATATGGGATAAAGAAAAACATTACAAGGAAAATTGGAAATGCTTTTGAGATGACAGATAACAAACATTCAACAAATCAAAGCAATAGGAGGCTGATGAAGCAGTTCATAATTCCACCTGCTTACATTAGAAAAAGACACAGGATAAAATCAGTGTTGACTCTGATCATGCAACTTGAGAAGCACTAATAATAATTTATTTCTAATAATAATTAAGAATTTGCTTAGAGTAGATATGTACATGGAGTCCAGGGCCAATGAATGTAGCATATACTAACGTGGGATCACAAAGAGTGCAGCACCATAGCAGGCAGATGAGCAAGTGGCCAGGTGCAGAATGGTGTCCTGAAGATGTGTGCAGGTCAGCTGAAGATCTTGACTTTGTTGTCCTTGAGAGGCAGGATGGGGTGGAAGAGAAAGGAAGGGAAAGGACTATTTCTTAGTTGTTTGTGCTGCTGGATCCTGGGCACATTGACCACAACCATAGAACTTTTTTTTTTTTTTTTCTCTGATGTGTGCTTTGGTCTTTGGAGCATTTTTCTTCTAGGTCCACTCCCACTCTCTGTGACACAGGCCACATTTCATAAGGTGTTCCTGGAAACTCTGGTACAATTCAGATTTTTCTTTAGTGAATTATCTGGCAAGATCATGGAGGAAAGCAATTACTTTGGCACAGACCTGAAATGAATCCTTTGTACTTGGAAGCACCATCTTCTCTCTCTTGCAGATTACTGGAAGTATACTAATATAGTCTTGCATAATTAAACTCCTGTTAGGAGACTCTTTTCAAAGGCCCTCTTTAGATTGAAATGGGGACTCCAACTCCACTGTTCAGGTCTCCTTGAATTCTAGAAGTGCAAGAGAGTTGGGGGTGGGACAGAGTCCTTGCCTGGTGACAGCTCCTGTGAAGAGCATCTGGGGAGCCATGTTGAAGCCTGACTCGGACTAAAGCCATTTTAAGGAGCCATTTCAGAAGGAGCAATGGTTTTGGAGAAAGAAGGATGTACTTCTTTGGGAAAGGCTGGGGGAGCAGGGAAGGAAAAAGTTACTTCATTTGCAGTGTTGTTGAACAGTGTTGTCATTGAGTGCCAGATTAGAGGTCCTTTCAAACTTGGCTAGAAAGGAGGGCATTTTTAAAGCCCTTGAAGAGGCTACGTGGCAACAAACATCTCTGTTCACCCATGAATGACTTCAAGCCTCAATGTCACCATCAGGTCAGAATGCGCTTTCTCACTCAGAATAACAGGCCCAGGTTCACTACATGTGCTTCCATGAACCATAACCTGCATTGGCATGGTTCATCCTGTCTGCCTGTCTCAAAGCCCCATGATTGGGTGAGGCTTACTGTTTTCAGAAAAGCCACTTGTGCCCTTGCATGGGTGCCCTGCTTCCCTGGGAGCTGCGTGGCTGAACAGTGGGTTGAAAGAAAAGCATAAAGGGGCTGGGGTTTCTGGGCAGTGGACCCATGTACAGACAGCACTCTTGGACATTCCAACTTTTTCCTTGATTCCTGGAAATCTTAAATGCATCTTCCCTTCTTTTCAATTGTTTATCTCAGGTATTTTGTCACTGTGTTGGCAAGTGACCTAATACAAGCAAAAAGGGAGTCTCAAATTTTCTTAAGGATGTTGTTCAGAGTCGATGATTTGACAACAGAACTAGATGATGAGTCAACAAAGTAAACCTGGTGAAAAATCACCAAAAGTTTTGAAATGAACCAAAGCATTTTAGTAAAGTATACATATGGGGTAAAGATAAAACTTACAAGAAATTTGGAAATAATTTTGAGCACAAGATAACTGACATTCAACCAATCAACAGAAACAGGATGCGTCTTAAGAAGTTCTTAAAGTACTGCTTCTACTTCAACTTGCTTACATTAGAAAGATATATGGATGGATAAAATAAATGTTGACTCTGATCATCTACCTTGATTAGTTACAAAAACAAAACAAAAACAAACAAACAAAAAGCAAGAGGGAAGAAATTAGAACAAAGTGGATGGAAAAAGATAATAAGGGCCTACCCTTATTATCTTTTTCCAGGTAAAATAAAGACAGGAGAAAATGATGACACCATAAAGAAAAACAAGAAAACAGAAAAAAATTTCTCAAAAAGTTCACTAAACTTTATGAGGACAAAACCAAGTAAGATAGAAAAGCACAATGAGCAATACCAAATACAAAAGTTATCTGAATTGATCCTATGATGTTACAATGAGTTAGTACTATGTATACTCTTGTAATGATATATGATATGAAAAACAATTATCTCAATGACAGCATAGATGACAAGCATCTTGCCAAACCAATTATCAAACTTCCTCCAAGAAAAAGTGGATGCAGTGCCCAAAACTCTGGCGGGTGCTAAGGGAAGAGCAGCAATGAGCAGGCTGCAACCCAAGGTGCAGGAGCAGCAAAACACGTTTGAGGCAATGACAGGAAGGAGCCAGCGCTACTCTCCCTTCAACACACACACTTCTGCTGCCACCCCCTAGTGAGTGCAAGCTCATGCAAAGCACCTGAGGCTGCTAGAACTGCTATGTAACCTGAACATGCAGGAAGAAGGTGACCCAATACGGGTCTGGCCGCCTAAGCCTCAGGGGACCAAGTTGGTGGTCAATTCTGAAGGCTCCTTCTCTTAACCCTTGTTCGCCCATTCCTGTTGCCTGGCTGGCCTGGATGACTATCTATCGCCCCAGTGCCTACACTCCATGGTGACGATTGATTAACTGGGAGAGATGGGTGGCAATGTGCTCAAAAGGCTGATGAAGCTAAGCGAGAACCACCAAGGCAGAGGTTGGGAGCTGGTGGTTGCCAAGGGTTGAGGAGCGGGGTGGATGGTGCAGTGAGTGGCGGCAGCTGGGCTGACAGCAGGGGCAGCCTCCAACCCTGGGGCTGGGCAGTACCAGTAAACACTTGCTGCTTGATTTTTTGCACACCTTTCCTATTGGAGGTTCGGTCCACCTCCTTTGATACAACACCCAGGACAATAGGCGGAACAAAGGCTCCATGAGTCTGGAGTCGAATCTGCACGCCCAAGAGGAAGCCTCTTGTACTCTAGCCTCTACTTGGCTGTCATCCTCTACTTTGAATGGAGCTCGCATGCCAAGGGCTCAGGGAGGACTGCACCATGACCCTAGTAGTGCAGGCACTCCATCCTAAGCCCCAGTGTGCAGACATCTGCTTGCTCAAACGTGACTGTGAGAAGTTTTCCTCTGCTTACCCAGAATTCTGTTCCAAAACCAAGGACCCGGCAGACATCCCACCAGTGCCACTGAGTCCTGTCACCTGGGCTGCAGCTCCAGTGGAACTGCTCTGCGCATCCAGGCAGAGGGGTCCCTTGGAGATTCTTTGGTTCTTCTACTTCTAGGGTGCCTACAATGCTTCCTGGATAGACATGCTGAATGCCTTAGGGATCACAGCCCTGTTGAATATCTCCTCTAAATTCCCAAACCACATGGAAGGATGCTACCAGTAGAAACGCATCTGGTGGAAGACAACCACAAGTCCAACATGGGCTCCTGGTTCATGGAAGCCATGGAGTAGGACTGTGCGGTAAAGGACTACCAAAGTCCAGGGATGGTGCACTGTTAGGAGGGCATCCTGTGCTCTGCTACCATCTGCTTGGCTTAGCAGGAATGAGGAATGGGCAGCTGAGGCTGGAGAAGGCCTTGAGTTTCATGGAGCAGCTGTCCCAGGTGCTGACCACATCCTGCCCCTCCAGGCCCGCCAGCCCTTCAGGCCCCTTAGGGGTGCTACAAGCCCACTCCCACTTTTACCTCACAATTTGTCTTCAGCTTTCCTATCTTCCTGGGTGTGCACTCGGCCCTCAGCTGACTGCTGGACCTTCTCGGCCTCAGCACTACCTCCCCCAGCACTCAGAGCCACTCACCTAACCCTTAAAACCAGGGTTGCTGCCAGCAAGGGATGTAAGATCCGCGTGGGGACTGAACAATATAAAATTTGTTTCAAGAGTACATAATGAGTCTAATGTCTACTATGGCAGATGTCTTTTTCTCCATTTATCATGCCTTCTACTACTGCATAGACAAGTGCAGTTTCCCAGTCTCATCTGAAGTAAGAGTTCCAATTGGCATTGATTCTTCAATGAGATGAATTCATGTGAGACAAACCTACATGTGCATATGGACAATTCGGGGTAGGAGAGGCATGTAGGTAATTTGTGTTCTTTTGAAGTCAGTACATGTCCAGTGGAAGTGCTCTGCGCATCCAGGCGGTAGGGTCCCTTGAAGTTGGGTTCCTGACAGCAAGGTGTTAAGTGGCACAAGTTGTTGGGGCAGTGTCCACTGGAATACTTCTGTGCTGTATTTGCACCTTCCTCCTGGCTCCATTTTTCTCTAGCTGTGCAGAATCCAACTAGAGGTCTCTGTCCTTCGTGGAAAATTTATATATTATGGAAATATCTTGAATATATCCCTTAATGTAATATAACTGCACTATATTATATAATTAATTATATAACTATATGTAATTAATTATATAATATAATTACTGGAGGGAACTCTACTCTCTGCATATAAGACCTGGCTGATGCCTTATTTGTAAAGATTGAGTTGATTGACCTAAAAACATGCCATTGTTATGTTAATGAGCTTTGATGAAAAATACAAGAACAACTTTTAGAGGAGAGACTTACTTTGTTTCCCAATTTCAGAGTGTTTAGACTACCACTGGCTGGCTCCAAGGCAGAAATATTATGGGGGAAGGATATGATGGAGGAAATCTGCTCAGCACATGGGAGCTAAGAAGCAGGGAGAGAGAAGAGAGGATGGGACCAGGACATATATAGCCCAAGGTCATGCTCTCTCTGACCTTCTTCCTCCCATTATGACTCATCTGCTTACAGTTACCAAACAATAGTTGGTTCAAATTTTTAATTCATCAAATGGATCAATCCAGCTCTTGTAATCCAACTGTTTCACCTCTGAACATGGTTGCTTTGTTTAATACTTGAGTTCTTTAGGGGACACTTCTATGTCCATACTATAACAAT
Organism: Ictidomys tridecemlineatus; assembly: GCF_052094955.1. Lineage (NCBI taxonomy): Eukaryota > Metazoa > Chordata > Mammalia > Rodentia > Sciuridae > Ictidomys > Ictidomys tridecemlineatus. The sequence continues at coordinate 117,463,842 of NC_135487.1, forward strand.
TGACTTGCACATGGTTAATATTCAGTACATTTTTCTATTATTATCACTACTGCTACATATACAGCAACTACCACAAGATGTGAAGGAAGAAAGGATCCATTCATAATAGCAACAACAAACCAAATAATTACAGAAACAATATAAGAGAGATGTGCAAAATCTATTGGAAGGACAATTTAACATACTAAGTTATGCACAAAAAGAGACTTGAATTAATTTTTCTTAGACTCAATATAATTAAATTTTTTCTTCTGCCTAAAAGATTCATAAAAGACTATAATTTCAAAAAAAAATCAATATGATTTTTTCAATTTTAGAACAATACAAGCTGATTTTTAAAAATTTTTTAATATTTATTTTTTAGATATAGTTGGAAACAATACTGTTAAATTTATTTATTTATTTATATGTGGTGCTGAGGATTGAACCCAGGGCCTCACACATGCTAGGCAAGTGCTCTACTGCTGAGCCACAACCCCAGCCCCAAGAAAGCTGATTTTTAAAAATCGGATTGACAAAGATTCTAAGGAAAAGCAAATTTACATACTAATGAAAATGTAAGAGAAAATCATATTTAAGAGAATTGTTATACAAAAGTGAATGAGAATGAAAAGCACACAATCAAAACTTTTGGTGGACTACTAATTTAGAGGAGTACCCCCTAAAATAAGGTTTCATGAGAGACAGTTGTCTTTCTTCCTCTTTTTAAACAGCCTTTTAGTTGTTGATGGACACAATAACTTTATTTTATTTATTTATTTTTATGTGTTGCTGAGGATCAAACTAGGGCCTCACACATGTCAGGTAACCTCTCCACCACAGAGTCATGACCCAGCCCCAAAGGACAATTATTTTTAGTCTAGTCAGTATAGAGTGATACTCTTGATAGTGACTGTCACAAATGGTTTATTTAGAATACTATTATATATATAATAATTATATATATATATATATATATAATTTCTATGTAGATTACACTATTCTTTGCCTAAAGAAAAGAGCAGTCACTGATATTGTCAAGACATTGAGTAGAGCAAAGGGAAGTACCCTAAAGATGCATTGTTTAGAGTAGAACCTGATGTTACAGAATACATAGGGGTAGCTTTTATATTTTTATATCTCTTTGATTTGGTTTTACTTTCACCTTGGGTGTCTTTTTTAATTTCAGCATGGGACATCTTTTTTGGTTTTCTGATCTTTCTTTATTGAAAATATTTTCCCATTCTTACCCTGAAAAATGGAAGATTGCAGACAACAGCAAGAGAAAGAAACCAATAAAAGAATGAAGGGCACATGCTCTTTCTTGGACAGGTCCTCTCATCTCTCCTGCAGGCCCACTGTGGACACTTCCTAAGATGCCTGCTCCCCAGAGAAAGGAGGACACAGTCTATAGAACAGTGGCAGTTTTTTTTTCTTATTGCAAATGCCTTGGCAGGTGCCCTTCTCAGGCTGACTGTTAATTTAGAGCTCTGACTTTAACTCACCCCCAACATATATCAAGTCTACTACAAGAAGCACCACTCCCCACCTGCCCAAATCTGGAAATCCACAGGCTGTGTAGGACTCGTGATACTCTGCCCCAGCACAGAACAGTTTACTTCTTTCCAGTAATATGACCAGGCATGTCAGGATTGACCTAGACATTGACACACTACATACTTTCATCTAAAGTATTTTCAGTTTTATTCTTAAAAATGCAATTGGCATGGTTTGAATGAACTTTCAGGTAGCAGAACATGGGAAGGTTCCTGGAGAGTGGCATTCCTGGAGAGGGCACGGAAGCTCTGCACCTCTTCTCCCTTACCTGTTCTCTCTTTTCATCTGTCAATCTATTCTGTAATATCTTTTGTTGATAGACCAATAAATTTGCAAACACAGTGTTTCCCTGAGTTCTGTGAGCTACTCTAGCAGATTAACCAAAAGTGAGCAGGGGATTAGGAACCCCAATTTATAGCCTACCATCTATACATATAATAGATAGATTTATGAAATGTTTATATGATAAAATATAAATACACACATACACACACACACACCCCACAGCCTATGCTTGCTTTTGGAATCCAAAGTGGAGCACAGCCTCATAAGAATCACCCTCAAACTGTGGGATCTAACCCTATTCTTTAAGAAGTGTCAGCATAGAATTGAATTACAGGGCTCCCAGAGGGGATCCACTAGAGAACTGACTGACTGTTAGAGGATCAAATATCCACACACATTTTGGTGAAAAAAAAGTCATTCTGCATTAAGTATAAGAAAAGAGAAAATGTACTTTTTTTCTATAATTTAGGGATGTTGGTCTGTAAAAATAGAGCTTCTGCCTCTGCCAACTCAGATCTTAGGGACCAGCCATGAAAATAGTAACATAAATAAACATCAACAGTGAAATGTGCCAGTTGGTGATTTCTCATTTTGACACATGGTGAAAAGAACAGTTGGAGTCTTGGCCAGTTCATATTTCCCTTTTACATGGGTTTGAAATGCTTTCTGGGGTGGTGAAAATTGCCTTGGGTAACACAGTTTTCCTACACAATAATTTGTTACCATTTTCTCCAACATCTTGCAATTTTGTTGGCATTATATGAAACTTATTTAAGAGATTAGTAATAACATGCTTTACCTCATGCTTCTATTTTATGCACCTCTTTTAAAAATTTGCTATCAAGTCCACAGTTATATTATTAGTAATTTTATAATAAGATCTTACTTTGTATTTTTCATTATGTACTACTATTGTGAATTCCTCTGTACTTTTGTGAAGAATCTGTACTTTCTCTTTTTACTCTGGTTATGGAACAATTTAAAATGATAAATTTCCATTGGGGTATGCCTGTGTGTGTGTGTGTGTGTGTGTGTGTGTATGTGTGTGTGTGTACACATATGTATGTGTGATTTAAACTTTTCTTTAATGTTTTATATTTCTTTGTATCTAAAGACAAGCCAGGACATTTTTCTTATGTTTATGTTATTTTTTCTTATCTGTGCGCGCCCAATGTGTCTTTTTATTTTTTGTTCTAGAAGTCAGATTGGGACTCATTTACCTTAGCTTCCCTTTTATACTTCTTTATTTCTTGTTATAGATGCTGTTACCCCTTGTGCTCTATTTAGAGACAGACTTCAGCTTGGTCTCTCAGTGTGCTAATTCATTGTTTTTGCATTAGAAATAAGAGCTACTCTAACCTTGGAGAAGCAAACTAAGGTGAAAAAAATTTCTGGTCTTGAATTTTTACATTGGCAATATTTTCTTATATTTGAGATAAAGAGGACAAATTCTTAATGTAAAAAAGAGTTAAGTTAAACATTATTTGAATCTTAAATTTCTGCTGTTTGAAATTTTCCATCAAGAAAAAGAAAATGATAAGATAAGCCACATATAATATTTACAATTTTAACTGTATTCAGGTATCTGACAAGATTTATGGTCATTGGAAATCTTCAAATTTGGATAATAGTAAGACAAGCAACTTAAGGAAGGATCAAATATTTCAACAGATACTACACAAAGAAAGGAATGTAAACATCAATGAACACCTGAAAATTTGCTCAAGAGCATGAGTCATCAGGAAAACAAAAATGAAGACCAACTCACATCCATCGTAACGTCTATAATTCAAATGACAATGCCAAGTGTTGGCAGGGATTTAGAACAACTGCAGCTCCATCCTCTGTTGTTGAGAGGGATACATGTTACTATCACTTTGAAAAACAGTTTGGTGGCTGCTTTGAAGATGAGCGTACATTAATCATGTGACCTGTCAATGCAGGGACCTGTGGTGGCTTTGCTTCTTTTGTGGCTCCTGGAAGGTAAGGGTCTCAATGCTGGAGCATACAGAAGGACCCTTAACGATTTCACCTGCAAGTAAACAAAAGAATTCTGTTCAGATGGAACTGTTAGTGTCTAGACCCCACTTATGATGCCCAGACACTGGAATTAGGGCAAAGCATGCAGGAAGGCATAAACATGGTGGGAGGTAGTAAAAAGAATGAGTCAAGGGGATGCACTGGGTCTGGAGGAGATTCCAGGTTCCAGCTTAGAGGATAAGCTTCCCTGTGCACCCAAATCCCTGGTGCCCCAGCCATAGCCCTACTGCATGTCATATGGTCAGATCCTACTACTGTCCTTTTATTACCCAGTTCATACTACATGTTATGTGGTCTGAAGAAAAATAAAGGCCTTGTCATATTCCAGGAAAAAAAGGAGGAAGCATGAAACACGCACATGTAGAAACAGCCTGTACTGAAGAGGACATATTGGGGCAAGTTCCCCTGTTAAGTGTGAGTCTCATTTTTCATAAGGAGAAGTCAAATTGGCAGGGACCTCAGAGATGATCTAAGTCTAGGTCCACCTTTAACAGATGAAGGGTAGTAGCTCACAGAGGCAAAGGGGCCAGCCAATGGTATACAACCTGTTAACATTTAGCCTGGAGTTAGAGACCAGAAATTTGGAACAAAAGAGGGTGGCCTGCACACTGGAGGGAGCCAGCAGGAACTGGAGGCTGTGGGTTAACTTGGCAGGGATAGGAAGAGGCTGTACAGAGCCAATCCTCTAAGTGTTGTGTTAAGAGGCTCAGGAAAGAAAGCAATTCTCGGAGAAGAACCAAAGGGAATTAGAAAACAAGAGCTAGTTAATATACATCCCATGCTTGATCACACTATGGGTGTCAAGGCTCTCAGGGTACAACTTAGGAACATTCCTAGAATGCTCAACTGCTCTGATGTTTACCATAATTTTAAAGGTTTAATTTCTCATATTTAAAACAATCAGTTACACATGAATTTTCTCCTAATAGGATTTCTAGGGAATTATTAGCACAGCATTTAAGTGAAAGTAGAGAATATCTGCTATATATATGTATTTTAAAACTTTTCGCTTAAAGAGTATTTTTTTCCTTTTCTTTTATTTTTTTTTATTGGTTGTTCAAAACATTACAAAGCTCATGACGTATCATCTTTCATACATCTTTTTTTCATTATCAGTTTTTTCTTTTATATCCAGGAGACCAAATGGATCTTCCTTCATGTTTTTTAAATAAAATGAGATGTTAAAATAAAATGCTGTTCTTAACCTAATTTTGTGCACTAAAGTCAATTTATAAGGTTATGCCTTATTTGGTTTTTCATAGTTCAGGAAAGTCCAGAATGCACATATGGCCTCAAGATCTCTTGGTAGACAACTAATTCACAGAGAGACTTTGAAAGTTTCTTCCCTCAGGGACCAACTGAACTGCATTTCTCTGGCTCCTTGCTTGACTGACATCAAGGAGAGAAAATTGGGCTAAAGGGGAGAGATGGTGAGGAGAGGAGAATAATAACAGGGTAGAAAGCTGAGCGGGCAGGAGGGTGAAGGGATGGAATCTTAAGAGGAGGCTATCCAGGAGCTAAGACCTGTGTGGTGAACCTGATATCTCCTAGAAGGTAAAAGAGGTCAGGGTCACTTACAGAGCTGATGTCAGATGGTGATGTATTTGAAGCAGGCTCTGTGACTGTGTTCTAAGATGGAATCGTTGCTTTCGCTCCAAGTTAGTCCTTGCCTTCTTCAAAATATCATGTGTCCTGGTCACTGAAAGAAGAAAAGAGCCCCAGAGAGAAGGAATTTCCAGCTGGGCCCTACTTGCTGGGCATGCATTTTCTAGAGCATTTTCTTCTCACCCCTCAATCATGGCCTCTTGCTGACCCCTTTTTCTCCACGTCCTTCTGCAACCACAACTGCTAATGTCACAGGAGGGTTGGGCCCAGTGCATCAGACTCTCCCTTCCCAACATTCCCAGTGCCTCTGTGGTCACTGTTTATCTGCAGCACAAGTGGGACATCTGCAAGACCAGCCCTTTCCTCTGCTGCTCCACAGCTCAGGGGCACCTACGCTGGCTGACAATGAACTGCTCCATGTTCTCCTTCTGCTGGTTAGCAGTCTTCAGACGCTCAGCTGTGCTCTCAAGGAGCTTCTCCTGTTTAGATACTTGGGCTCGCAGATCCAGGAGCTCCCTTTCCATTGATTCATTCTGGGGAAGAAGGACAAGCTCTCAGACAACAGTTTGGAGACCGAATGTATCCAGTTCTTTGTGGTTCCTACCAATCAGAAGCAGAACTCCAATCTTCTAAGCAGACTGAGTTCCCTTCATTATAGCTTCTCAATCCCTCAGTTCAGAACAGTTGAGAAAAAGACCACAGGTAGGAATGTTGAGAACCTGAAAGCCCCCAATCAAGGATCAAGGAGACCCTGACTCCAGACCCACAGAAACACCCAACTGTGAACAAGACCTCCAAATCAGTCCTTGAAGTAATTTTGTCTCACCCTTCTCCCATCCATGCTGGACTTGGAATTTCAGAGATACTATGTCTGGGACACAGGGCTACCTGATGACAGTGTTCACATTTCAAAATGTGTGTACGAACCTGAAGATGGTAAAGTGCTTCCTTGTAATTAGCATAGTTTTTTCCCCAAACATACCAGTTACATTAATATGGAAATAAAAACTAGTGAGCGGATCCAGATTCTAGTCCAACCAAGGCAGGACAATTCTTTAGGGGCTCTACCTTTTCCCCAGACTGGAACAGAGATAAAAGGTGTGTTGGGATTCTAGGAGCATGACTGAAAGAAGCTGCAGGATCACAGTGACTTCCTTTGATCTTTTGACCAAGAAGCCCTGAGGAATGGAGAAGCTTCAAAGGCCCCTGAATTTTAGTTCAAACTTCAGATTTATTGGAAGCAGATATTTATAGATTACCATGGCATCTATGTCTGTGCTTCTCCATTTCCTTTTCTTCTCTTTGAATTATTATCTTGGGGTTTGGGGTGTGAGGACAAAGTAAGGTAATCAGAGCTTCAATGAAAACATCCACCAGGGGTCTCCCTCCAGGATGCTACATTAAGATCCAGCACATTCTAACAACCTGTGTAGCTCCTGACCCTCAGAAAGCCCTGGAACTGAGAATACAGAATCTCATGGGGCAGAAGAGCAGGGCTTATACCAGAAGACAACACTGGCCTCTTACCACTTTGCCAGGCAGCCCAGGGCCGTGGAAGCTTGGTAAAGCTGCTCTCCAGAACATGGTCAGGAGTGAGGCTGACTCATCTAGGGTGCGCTGCAGGGCATGAGCACTGCTTCTTAGCTCATGGAAACATTTGCTGCCTGGTGCCTGTGGAAAGGTGGGAGGGAGCCATGGACATCACTGAAGTTGAGACATCACAGGGCTCAAGACATTGCAGCCCTGCACAAGACTCAAGCTTTCTTTGTTGATGAGGCACAAAGCATGGGCTGCTCGAACCTGCAAAACCCTAGCTCATCCCTTTGAGGTCCCAGGACTGAAGTATGGCTCCTTTTACCTGGAATGACTCCTCACCTGGACACCCTATATAAGGCTGTCACAGCTCATTCCCATGTCATGTCCTCTACAGACCTTTTAACTTCCTTGCATACAATAAAAGACCCCTCTGCACCAGTGAACTTGAGGTACAAGAGGTGACTTCTCACATTGGGCCTGTGGCCCATTAGTTGGTTTATGAATAGGGGTATGTATCTTGCCCTGAAGTGGGGGTTACCTGGATGCAAGGCTCTGTCTATACATCCATGGGTCTCTGGTAGCTCAGACAGCACAGCCATTGGCCCTTGTTGTCTCTGAACACAGATGCACTCTGAGAAGCATTTGCAGATTGCCTCCCTCCCACTGCCAGATTCTTACTCTTTCCACTCACAAGGCCTTTATGGATGTGAATCCCTTAGTACCTGTCCACCTGACAGATTTTCATCCACATGGGTCAGCATGAGTGTAACAGATAATGAGCCATGAGACTGTGCTGATTTCAACATCATATGGGCATCAACTCTTAACAAATACTTTACTGAGGATGGTGGCAACACTGCACAGACATCTCTGTGGCTCTGAGGCAGAATATCTAGTTGGTTTCCTATACCACAGAGTAGAACATAGAATGAATAAGGAGATAGGGAAACAAGGGCTTGGCTAGAATAATTGGAAGATGCTTCCTCTGTCATTGGGAGATGCAGGCCACAAAAATAAATAGGGGAGAAGAAACTAGAATTAAGGACGAAGGGCACAAAGAAAGAGTGAAGGCAGGAGCTGCAGGTGTGACTACCTCTGAGCCCTGAGCGTCAAGGCCCAGGAAGTTGCATGTGGGTGTCAGGAGAGACTGGATCTGTTCAACCAGCTGTTTCCCCTCCGCAATCTGCTCTCTGAGAGCAGTATAGTCATCAATGTGGCCTATGATGTGGCGGCCATGCTTGTTGGCGAAGGAGCCATCCATAGAATCACCCTCTAGCTTCAGAGAGTTCTTCATTCCTGAAGGATCATTTGAATCCAGCTCTGAAAAAGAAAGCCACAATAATAAAGATCTGCTGTTATTCATGAAAATATCCTCAGTTCTCACAGTGCACAGACAGTGAAAGAGCTCAGGGTCAAGAAAGGCAGCCTTCAGAAATGCAGGGTGGCTCAAGCCTATAGACACCTTTTGGTTTCTTTATTTTTATAATCTTTCTTACAACATTACATAATGATAAACTTTCCAGAAGAAAAATTTTGTTTTCATTGACAAGTGGGCTATTCAGGACAATATTATAAACATGAAAGCTTTCTGTATAGAAAAGGCACAGACAACTGAATAAGAATGTGTACAGAACAATGACCAAAAGACAGCAATAGGACAACTGTGGCAAGAAGAAGAATGAGAAGAAAGGCAGCCACAGAAGTCTCAAGGAACATGGAAGATGCTTTCTCTGTGAGGAAAAAGGATGTCGCACACAGAAAATTTTCTAAATTCAGATGACACACTTACAGAGGACCAGGAGATATTTGCATTAATAATTTTCCTTCATTGTGTCCAAGCCCTTTAGTTGTCATATTTATACCATTTGTCCTGGTGACAATGACAGTATCTGAGCCAGGAGAAGAGAAAAAGAGCTGTGGAGGACCAGAGTTAGAAAATCTATGCCAACACCCCAAATACAGAGGAAACACCTGAATCTAGGGAGTAAAAACAACCAGTGTCAAGGACATCACAAACAGCCTGCACCCCAAATCATGCACAGTCTGGCCTTCACCACACAAGATCTAAGGTGCCAGGACTTCCCTCTCATATCATTAGCCTATATATGTCACATAGAAAAGCAAAAGTCAACAGATTGATATGTTTCTATTATTTAGAAAAAAAATGTTTGATAAATGGATATTCCACATGAATGTAACTTCCAGTAAAAACTTGTTAGGTACAATTCATAAACCAACTTTGAGTATAATTTTCTATGTGCTTTCTAGTACAATGCCTTGTATTGAAACTTAAATATGCACAAAATCACATACATATATAAAATACACATACATATGCATATATATGAAATATGTATATGTTAAAATATTTATCAAGGGCTGGGGTGCAGAGTTCAGTGGTAGAATGAAGAGAAAGAAACCACTCTATATAGTGTGGCAGGTCTAGCACACACAGAAGAACTTGGGTTCAAATTCTCTGTATTACAAAAGTAGATCAAAATGTAAACTATCAACAAAAGGAGTTCCTGGTAAGAGGAGAGTGGGTCAGAGCCAGGTTCCAGTTCAGGCCTCTGGAAGCTGGGAACAAGAGGAAGAGCAGGGACTGAGCCATGCTGCTGCATCTCAGCTGGTACATGGGAACACAGTGACAGGGAAGCCCTGTCAGGAGGAAGTGAAGAGGAAACTCAACACCACACCCACCATGGCAGCTCCAAAAGGGCAAGGCAGCAACCTAATATATGCTGAGCACTTCCTGCCAGCTGGGTACTGTGCTTAGCTGTTTACAGATATATCTTACTTACAGGCCACAATAAAAAGTCCATGAAATAGTCCACTTTCATCTGACATTTGAGGAAATTAACTGAAAAATGAGTATTCAGCACAACCAGAGAAAATAAGGATTAATATGACCCAAGAATATCTAGCATGAGAATGTCAAGGCTCAGACTTAGAGGAATCTGAGCAGAAGTGATTGAGGATATGGCCATGCAGGTTACTGGAGAGGGTGAATTAATTGGTGCCCCCCAAAAGACAAAACAGAAGAAACAGAGTGGAATGTTGTGTCAAGAGGCTGGGGAGTGGGGCCTCTGTTAACACTCAAATTAAAACTAGGGAGGCAAGATACAGGCTGGATATGGAAGAGAGCCAGAGAAATCTGGTGAACATGCTTATCTGAACAGGCAGGCAAGAGACTGGGGCAGGACTGAATGTCAACCACGTGAAATAAGTGTGCCTTCCACCCAGCACTTTTCCACAGCCCTGATTTCCTTAGGGACACGAGCATTGTGCCACAAACTGAGGTCCCCCTAGGTGAAGAAAAGGAAGCCCTTCTAGAGAGTGTGGAAGGTCTGTGATGCTGAGACGGAGCCTAGTGAGGTGGAAGGAAGACCAACTAAAAAGCCAAGCACCTGATTAGGTCTCTAAGCCCTGTAAACCCAGCTTGTCTATTAATGTCTCAGTTTCCCCTTTGTCAGTTGGATCATGTAAAATATAAAAATGTAGTAAAACCTGTCCTACAATAAATGACATTGGGAAACACAGGCTCCAGGCCAGTATGTGTCTCCCACCTATAGCCAAACTTCCATAGAAATTTGTTTTTGCCTTTTTAGGTTTCATAATGATTTTCTTACCTATATTTCTTTTTTAAAATTAGAACTGTGTAGTTATATATAGTAGTGGGTTCATTCGGTCAAAAAAATACACACATGCAATTTGACTTCAGTTCATGATTGCCCCCTTCCCTCTCTCTTTTTTCTCCCATTCCCCCTAACATTTCCCAAATCTCTTTCATCTACTCTATTAGACTTCTTTTTTGCTCATCTATTAATTTATATTTGATTGCTTCTTTCTACCTATGCATAAAGGTGGAGTCCTTGTGGTATATTTATATGTCCACCTAACAACTTTTTAAGAATTCATTCTGGGGCTGGGGTTGTGGCTTAGTCGAGAACACTTGCCTCAAATGCCTGAGTCCCTTTGATCAATCCTAAGCACCAGGTTAAAAATATATATAAATATATTGTGTTCATTTATAACAACAACAAAAAACAATCATCTGCATTGCCTCCCCTTACCCATCTCTGCACTCTGCCTCTCAATCTTCTCCATTACTGCTCTTTCCTTTATCTGTATGATATCCTATCCTGCCCTCCCCATTTCCTTTGTTCTACTCTAGTTTCTGCATGAGAGTAAACATTCAAGTTTTGAGTTTTTGTGTTTGGCTTATTTCACATAGCATGATATTCTCATTGCTATCCATTTACCTGTAAATGCCATTATTTCATTTTCTTTTATGCCTTTGAAGAACCCTAGTGTGTGTGTGTGTGTGTGTGTGTGTGTGTGTGTGCGCGCGCGCGCATGTGTGTTTACATACATATCATATATATGTGTCAGAATCATAAAATTTATTTGTCTATTAAGGTGATTCCACCATTTAGTGAAATGTGCTTCTATAAACATTGAGGTGGCTGTCACTGAAGTATGCTGATTTTAGAAGTTTTGGCAAAATACCAAGGAGTGGGCAGATCCTCACAGGGTGCTTACATCTCTAGTTTTTTGATGAATCTCTACAGTGGTTTCTGGACTTGTACTAGTCTGCAGTCCCATTAACAATATACAAGTGTATATTTTCCCCACAACCTTGCCTGCATTTTTATGTATATTCTTGAACATTGCAATTCTGGAGTCAGATAAAATTTTAATATTTCTTTCATTTGCTTTCCCTAATTGCTAGTGATATTGAACCTTTTCTCATTTGGCTATTTGTAATTTTTTTCTTAAGAAGTTTCAATTTCATTTTTTCTATTGCCCATTTATTGATTGGGTTATTTGGGATATTTTTGTATGAAGTGCTTTGAGTTATTTATATATTTAAGAGTATTAATACCTTATCAGATGAGTAGCTGGCCAAGATACTTTTACCATTCTGTAGGCTCTCTCTTCACACTCTTCTTTCTTTCTTTTGCTGGGAAGAAGTTTTGTAATTTGATGGTGTCCCACTTATTTATTCATAGTTTCAGTTCATGTACTTTTGAGGAAGCTTGTGCCAGCAATTATATGTAGAATGTTGGCCCTACATTCTTTTCTAACAGTTGCAAGGTTTCTGGTCTAATTCCAAAGTGTTTGATCCATTATCATTTGAGTTTTGTGCAGGGTGAGAAATAGGGTTTTAGTGTTATTTTTCTAGATAGTTATCTAGTTGTCCCAGAACCATTTATTAAAAATCCTCTTTCCTCCAATGTATATTTTTGCACCTTTGTTAAGTATCAGAGGGCTCTAAGGATTGGATTTGTCTCTGTCTTCTATTCTGTCCTATTGGTCTTTGGGTCTATTTTTGTGACAATATCATGCTGTTTTGTTACTAGAGCTCTGCAGCTTTACTTATTGTCTGGAGTTTTGTATTTAACAGTGGTACCAATAATAAAAAACAAACTGAAATAGAAAACTACTTCAAAAATTAGATAGTAGGAGACAACTATGTAGGCTAATATATTAACATCCCAACTTGAAGTGGTGGGAATTACAATATATATTTAGGAATACAGTATTTTTCTTCTGGCAGAGCTATTTTTGTTTAATACTTTTACTTTATTTATTTTTACCTAGTGCTGAGGATCCAATCAGTGCCTCACACATGCTAGGCAAGTTCTCCGCCACTGAGCTACAATACCAAATCTAGGAATACAGTATTTTTATTGAAAATTCTTTTTAAAAATATTATTATTTTTACATAATAGCATATTTTGGCATATTATACATACATAGAATAAGTATAACTTGTTGAAAATAGGATCCCCCATTATTGTGGTTGTACATGACGAAGAACTTCATTGTTTGTATATTCATACATGAAGATAGGAAAGATGTGTCTTATTCATTCTCCTGTCTTTCCTATTACATGTTCCCCCCTTCTCTTAATTCTCCTTTGTCTAGTCCAATGAACCTCTAATCTTTCACTCTCTAGTTGTAAGTTAGCATCCACATTCTGCCTTTGGGTTTGGGACTGCCTTATTTCACAAAGCATGATAGTCTCCACTTCCATCCATTTACTGGTGAATGATATAATTTCATTCTTCGTTATGGCTGAGTAGTATTCCATTTTGTATGTATACCAAATTCTTTATCTACTCATCTGATGTAGGGCACCTAAGTTGGTTCTATAGCTTAACTATTGTGAATTGAGCTGATATTAAATATTGAAGTGTCTATGTCACTGCGGTATGCTGATTTTAAGTTGTTTGGGTACAAAGTGAGTGGGATAATGGGGTCAAATAGCGGTTCCATTCCAAGTTTTGTAAAAAATCTCCACACTGCTTTCCAGAATGGTTGCACCAATTTCCAATTCCACCAGCAATGTATTAAGTGAATCTCTTTCCCCACATCCTTGCATCATTTACTGTTGCTTTTATTTTTAATATTTACCATTCTGAGTGGGGTTAGTGAATTCTCAGTGTAGTTTTGATTTACATTTCTCTAATTGCTAAGATTTTAAATACTGCAACCTCTAAATCAAACAAGTTCAGGCAGCTTCTCTGATTTCAGGTTTTTCTGTACTCAATCTGTGTTTCTCTGTGTTCTCCCCTCCCTTTGTGGGGTCTCTTTGCTGCTTTCAGTACCCATGTGGCAGGTGAGTTGGCATTTATATATTCTTACATTTTGTTGTTGTACTCAAATTTCTGATTCCCTAGTCCAACTGAATGTACACTATTATATTTTGTGAAATTCCTTTTTCATCAACCTCAGTAGGTGTCTATATTCCTGCTGCTGTGCTCATGATACAAGGTAATGCAGCTTTCCACTATCTCACCATCTTCTGGTCTTGCAATACAGCTTTTTATCCAGGATGATTGCTCATCAATTTTAACACTTTTCAGATTGATGCCATCCCATTTGTGGATGTTTCATTTTATTTCTTGAACTTTAGGAGTGTACTTAAGGAATTCAGTTCCTGAGCCTCAATGTTAGGGTGTTAGGCCTACATGTTCTTCTGGTAGATGCAGGGTTTCTGGTCTACTTCTCAGGTCTTTGATATGCTTTCAGTTCAGTTTTAAGAGAGAGGGGCTAAATTTCATTTGGCTACATATGGATTTCCAGTTTTTCCAGCCCCATTTGTTGAAGAGGCTATCCTCAGCACACTATAGTGATATAATCACATCAATGTTTTTAGCAGCACAATTCACAATAGCTAAGCTATGGAGTCAACACACACACACACACACACACATACATGTATTACTCAGCCATAAAGATGAATAACTTTATAATAGTTGCCATTATATGGATGAATCTGGAGACTACCATGCTAAGTGAATTAAGTCAGTCTCCCCAAATACAAATATCAAATGTATCAAATGTTTTCTTTGACATTTGGAAGCTAATCTACACTAAGGAGGGAAGAGTGGAAGAATACAAATTCCAGGTATTAGACAAAGAGAAATGAAGGAAAAAGAGTACGGTAAGGAAAGGAAATGAATGGTAAGAAAAGGAATGAACCTGACATTGTGTTCCTATATGTACATTTGCTATGTACATATAGGAACACAATGCAGAGAATGTCACCTTTATGTACATCAAAAGCCTGGGGTCCTAATTAGATTAAGATATATTCCATGCTTCTATATGATCTCAAAATGGGCTCTACTCTCATGAAAAACTAAAAAGAAGTCATAAAAAACATAATAAAAATGACACTTTAATTTGCATGTCTAAGTTAACAATCCAGGGGGCTGGGTTTGTGGTTCAATGGTAGAGAAATTGCCTCGCATGTACAAGACCCTGGGTTTGATCCTCAGCACAACATAAAAATAAATAGGTGAAATAGAGGCATTATGTCCAACTACAACTAAAAAACAAATATTAAAAAAAGATAACAACCCAGGTTTGAGTTAGACTTGTTCCCTATGAAAACCCCCAGAGAGAGATCCATGAGCTACTAACTTAGTAAAGACTCATTCACAGCACAAAGAGGTAATGAAGTCAAGCAATTCAGGTACAGAAGGCAAAAAAGTGTAGAAAGTATACAATTTAAGAGAAGGGAGCATGTGTCTGAAAGATGCTCTTCATAGGGTTGGGACTGGGCTTCCCTGCAGCAGTTATCAAGAATATTAGGACAGCAGGCATGAGAACAGAGCAGATTTCAGAATGTAAATAGGAAATGTAGATGGAAGGGCAGGTCAGGGCTACAAGGCCATGGGAAGTACAGATAAGACCAAACAGAGGCTCCATCTCCTGTTGGAGACAAGCACAGATGAAGAGAAATCACTGCAGAAGGAGGAGCTACAATCTTACAGAGTTAAAAGGAGTCAAGTGCATTCCAGAGCCAACATACCTGAAGCCTGAAGGCCAGGGAATCTGCATGCTAGTTTCCTCTTGCTCATCAGAATTTTTCTTGTAATCATCTTCTCTTTGCTGACACCTGTGGCATCATTGAGGACATGCTCTGTAAGTATGTGCAAATAAGACAGGATTTGTAAAATGCAATAGCACCCAGATATATTTCCAAACACTAGAAAATCAGAGTGGAGGTAGGTTGTGCTTTGGGGAAGGAAGAGATAATAAAAATCAAGCAAAATCAAAGGAGAAACACATTATTAAAGAAAGGAAAACTCATCCTAAGGAATTTAAAAATATGCATAATAATAATACACTGCACGTATACCCATTATATATGAAAAAGCACATATAAAAAATGTGTAATACACACAAGAGGGATCTCTATATTTATCTGATGGACAACTGCTCCTTTGGGCTCTTGACTCCACCTGTGCATGGGAAACTTGCATCTATGATATGTATGGGCTCACATGTCCACTCAAAGGCCCTTGGGCCTTCTCAGAGGAAATTGAAAGGAGAAGAGGGTTCAGTAACAATCCCAATTCTCCCTTTGCTAACTACTCCTAGAAAACCCATTTCTTATGTCCCTGCCAATTGACCCAACCTAGCAACCCAGGCACAGTGACAGAAATCACGTGTCTGATGGACATGTCATCTTTTGTACATGTGCCTAGGTATTCTTGGGTGGGTGGTGCCCATGCAAAAGTTCCTAAAATAAAGTAATACAATTGACAAAGAGGGCTTTAAAGTAACAATGAATTCATGTTTATTATCCAAATATAATTAATCTTAGTCACTATTTCTGGAGAGAACATTCTACAGAGACACCAGGGCATGGGACAAAAAAAGGAATTTATTGATCTTGATCCACAGGCAGAAAAGATCATGAATAGAAATGGTGGACATCATATTTTTCTTTGGGGGGGGGGGACAACAGGGATTTAACCCAGGGGACTTGATCACTGAGCTACATCCCAGCCCTATTTTGTGTTTAATTTACAAATTGGGTTTCACTGAGTTTCTCAGCACCCCGAGGCTTTGAATTTGAATAATACTTTTTGCTGAGGCTGGCTTTGAATTCATCATTCTCCTGTCTCAGCCTCCTAAGCCACTGGGATTATAGGCCTGAGCCCCCATGCCAAGCACAGCAGACATACTTTAAAGACAAAATCAGTCAGATCCACCTGACCTCTGTACCTACTCTGAAACAAGATGGGTCTCCTGCCTCTGCATGCATATATCTCAGCCTACACAGTAGAGTTGAGTGCAGAGAATTTTTGCTTTCCTAGGGAGAAAAGTTAGATTCATTTGAATTATGATAGGAATACTCACTGGCTTCATCCATAGCAGAACTGACTGTAGGCTCAGCTGATGGGAAGACAGAGCTTCTGACAAGTTCTTGTGTGTTAGATGAATTAGGATGATCCAAGGGTAGAAAATAAGTTTTCCCCAGCAGGAGGTCATCCTCTTTCTCCTCCTGCAGTTCACCATTGGGAATGCTGAGACAAGGAAGAATAACCAAAAAATCAAGGTGGTTTAGAAGCTACAGCCTCCCAGTTGGTTATGATTCAAAGTTGAAGAGTGGAGTCCCCTAACAGGTGCCTGCCTTCAAAAATAATCTAGAAAACCATTTTCAACTCATGGACATAATTTAGGTGCCATAGTATGAGAGAGAGAGTGAGAGCCACCAGTGTCCAGTGTACTGGGCAGATAACAAGCTGATGAGAAAGGAGGCTCAACTTCATCTATAAAGTACAACTACAGAAGGATCATACAATGAGAAGCAAAGCTGTAGTTGAACCTAGGGCATGACTGATACTGACACTTGCATGTAGATGGCCAGCAAATACAGTCTGGTACATGAGAGAGTGCCCCCAAAATGTGTGCCTTCTAGAACTTTTTCTATCCATTTTTTTGACATAATACTTTTGGGGGGGGGAAGGGGTAGAAAGGGAGCGTATTTCTGTTTTTCTTGCTATGACATACCTGTCCGGGATTATCAGGCCATAGTATAGAAAGATAGTATGCCTCTAATTCTGATTATACAACTTAAAATAAACAAGTGATTTTGTTAAAAGGAAGAAATGCCCAAGAATGACTGTGCAGTTCTTCTGAGTCACGCCCACTGTACCAGCACCAGGAAGATAAAAGATAACCTTGCTAAAGGGCTCCATCACACTGGGCTTAGTCAACATCACCCCTGCCAACAGTAGTCTTTTTTACATTTGGTCATCAAATGTGTCTACTTTTGACCTCATGGTCTAATCTTTCAGGTTATCCTTAACCCCTTATTTTGCCTTTTCTTACAATCTCCAGATTATTTGTTGTTACCTGGAATTCAGTGAATTTTGGTCTTTTTCATCATCATTTTCATGGTTTTCTACAAACAATTCAAAAACATCCAGGAGTCATTACATAGTGCTATTTCACCCATTTCAACACAGAGCCCAAGTGGGTTCTTCAGTCACCTTGGCTAGACAGGAATAAGAATCTGCAGGAAATCTTGAAAGTTATTACAATTTCGATCAGGAATGAGCAGAAAAAAGAGTCATGGAAAATGGAGTGGGCTAAGGGGTGAAGACAAAATGACTTCTGCCACGTATAGCCCAGATAAAGTTCAGTTGTCATAATCTTTCCCATCAGTTTTCACAATTTTTCTTTGTGTGTTGACTTAGTACTGATTGCCAAGGAGGATCCAAGAAGGAGCCATGTGCTAGTGACTTATGAAGGCCATGTTCCCAGAATAAAGAGGCAGCAGAGTCAAGGAAGCAGGGTAGATCAAAAGCCTAGACAGTGTGTGATTCCAGGGAAGGTGGCGTGTGTCTGAAAGATGCTCTTCATGGGATTAGGACCCCCCATTAAGCTGGGCTTTCCTGTGTCAGTTACAGGGAATATCAGGACAGCAGATGTAGGAACAGAGCAGATTTCTGAATGCAAACAGGAGGTGGAGATGGAACAGCCTCTCAGGGTGGGAGACCATAAAATAGAGACATAAGACCAGACAGTCTCCATCTGCTGTTGGAAAGAACCAATGGTGAAGAGAAATCACAGCAGAAGGAGCTACCTCCTCATAGAGAGAGCTAAAGAGGTAAGTGCATCCCAGAGCCACAGAAGCTGTCACCACTCTACCCGAAGCTTGAAGTCCTGGGAATCTGCATGCCATTCTCCACTTGCAGAAGAGTTGTTTTCTTTTCATGATCTTCTGTTTCATGACACTCATGGTATCAGTGAGGACATGCAGCTCACATCCAGGTGTTTTGACAGCCAAGCCTCCAAGGGCATCACCCTCAAGCTTGGGAAGGTTCTGCAGTTCAATGCAAGTATCCAAATTCAGTTCTGAAAATAAAACAGGAACTATTATCCTGTGACACAACTATTGACCCCAAAGGGTCACCTAATCAAGAAAGCAGCCTTGCACAAAAAAGTCTAAGGATTTATGTGTAGCTTATAGAGACTGATACTTTCAGGGCTGGGGTTGTAGCTTGGAGTTAGAGCACTTGCCTCAAATGCATGAGGCCCTGGGTTCTATCCTCACTACCACATAAATATAAAGACATTGAGACTGATACTTTCATTTTGTTGATGATTCTGGCATATCCAGTATGATAAACTTGACAGGAGGCAAGTGTGCTTATAATTCTTGAAAATATTCAAGAAATATGGAAGTTATAGACACCTATAGCTCCCCAATATAAAAGGCAATAATACCACTAGAGATCTAGGCAGAGATTTTAGTCAGGAAGTGATCATCAAAGTTAAGCAAAATCATAGTAGAAGGAAAACTATATGAAAGTAGAGAACTGGGGAAGAATCATCCCTGGAATATTTTAAATCTTACTCTGACTAACTTATTTTATATACAGGCATTATTACTAATAGAACTACTGTATATGCCTAACATATAATGGATATATCTGATGAACAGAAAATTATGAACATTCACATGTGGGATTGTATAATATCAATATTCTGGCCACTAGAAGTCAGAAATAATTTAGAAACCTGAGGGAAAAAAAAAGAGATGTTTGAAAAGCAGATGCTCAAAAATTCCCTGTGAGACACCAGAACACAATCACTCAACTGAGCCTGTAGGCTTAGTCTTGACTGGGATTGTGGGAGCACCCAGTAGAGTCCAGCAGGAAGAAAAGATGGTGAACCTCCGCAAGTTTTCACACGTGCTTCAAGAACTACACACCAGTGACACACACAGAGCCAATGCCAGGGAGTGCTCTACATGAGGCACAGGTGTTTCTCCTCTTGCATGGCCCTCAGAGGTTTGTAATGAGTGCAAGGTTGCCCACATCTGTCAGATGAGTGTGGCACCTGACATGAGAACCAGAGGCTCCAGAAGCTGATGTTGAGGGAAACAGAGAATCAAGATGAACACAACCCATTTTAAGGGGGCAGGAGGGACTGAAACTCAGTCTTTACATCTGAGCAGAATTGAGTCCTTGTGAGGACACTGGCAACATGGCTATGGAGACAGACGAATGGAGAGGATGGACTCAGTGTGGAATCAGCAAGAAGACATTTATGAACTTTCTGAGTGAAGGTATCACATTAATTTAAAGAGATGAGGAAAGGTGAAAAGTGAGCTGGATATGTCAGGACACAGAATTGTGGGCCCAGGATTTATACTATTACTGAAAAATTGCTCTTTATCAAAAGAAAATATCTTTTGTGAAATTATATTTATCAAATCACCAGAAGTTATCTGAGGATTTGAGATTACAGAGTCAAAGCTTTCATTAAAAAATTTTTATTTTTATTGAACTGGTACTATGGAAATTATTTTAATAAACCATGAAAGAGATGAAAGCACCTAAGATATGCACTTGGTAAAGGCCAGCCCAGGACCTGAGAGTGTATTTAACCCTAGGCCCCAGGCTCCAGCTCACATCACTATGTCAGAGAATCGCAGCTTTAAGTCTGACTGAGAGAACATGGAGAGGCCCACCATCTCTGCCACCCACAATATTTTGACAACCAACATGTGGATCAGAGCTTACAAATTCCCTTTCCTTTCCTATCTGGGAAGAGCATCCACTGTTTTCCAGGGTCAGTGTTGGCTACACAGCTATAGATAGCAGAGGAAAGACTCAGCCTCCTGGCTCCACCATCACCATAGATTAACTGGTGATCCAACATTGTCCCCTGACAACTACTCATTTGAGCATTTACATCCAGATGTGCATCTGAGGCTTGCATCTCTGACACACTGGGGCTCACATGCCCACTCAAAGGCCATTGGAGGCAGGCCTTCTTAGTGACACCTAAAAGGAGAAGAGGGTAACTATCCCAGTTCTTTCTTTCTGTAGTACCCACACCCAGAATGCCCATTTCTTATGTCCCGGTCTGTTGGGGAAACCAGCTTGTGTCTCAGGTACAGTGACAGAGATCATGAATGTAATGGATATGTCACCTTTGTTTTCTGTGCCTGGATGCTAAGAAGGCCAGAATCAATAAATGGGATGGCAAACTGCAAAGCGTCTTCAGAGTAAAGGAAACAATAACGTGATGAGAGCGCCTACAGAATGGGAAAAGATTTTTACCACATGCACCTTAGACAAGAGCATTCAATCCTCAGGATGTATTAAGAACTCAAAAAACGAAAAACCCAAAAGAAAAAAAAATTAAATAACCCAATAAATAAATGGGCAAAGCACTGAACATGCACCTCACAGCCGAAAAAATACTAATGGCCAAAAGATACATGAACAACTCTTTATTAACTCTAGCAATTAGAGAAATGCAAATTAAAACTATGCAGAGATTCCATCTCACTTGAATTAGAATGGCAATTATAAAGAATTCAAGTAACAATGAATGTTGGTGGGGAATGGGGTGAGAAAGGTACTCTCAAAAATTTGAGAAGGACTGAAAATTAGAGCAGCCACTATGGAAAGCAGTATGAAGATTCCTAAGAAAACTTGGAATGAAACCACCATTTGACATCATCAACAGATGAATGGATAAAGAAAATGTAATGTATATAGAGAATGGAATATTACTCAGCCATAAAGAAAAATAAAACAATGACATTTGCAGGAAATGGATGGAACGGGAGATATCATGCTAAGTGAAATAAGCCAATCCCAAACACCAAAGGCTATGTGTTCTGACTTCTAGATGCTAACCGGTAACAAGGGAGGTTGAGGAAGGGAATAATAGAAATCTACTGCATTGGACAAAGGAAAATAAAAGGATGGGAGGAGAGGGAGAAACAGGAAAGACAATAGAATTAACTGGACTTAACTAGCCTTAACTAGCCTTGTATTTGAATACATAACCAGGGTAAATTCACATCATAAACAAAAAGAGCGGGATCATCCACAGGATAAGTTATACTCTACTAATGTGTAATTTGCAAAATACATTCTACTGTCATATGTTACTAAACAAGAACAACAACAACAAAGGCAGGTGTCCAGAAAAGAGTGTCCCTGAAGAAAAATCATCCACTTAAGATGGCTTTGAAGAAAAAAATGAGTTTAAGGCTATTTTCCCAGTATTATTAAACTCCATCACTGTTTGTAGAGAGGACATTCTATTGAGACTCAGTGACGTGATTGAAATTAAAAGGTTTATTGATCTCTCCCCCCAGGGAGGAAAGATCATGGAAAGACTCTAGGATACCATGGAGAGGGGTGTCCAGTGGTTGTATAACATTCCTTGTTATGGGACCCTCTCTGCATTTCAGAAGCCTATGACTCCTTCTGGCCTATATACCACCTACAATCCATACACATATACAGTCTGTTTCCACCTGGAGGCTGTTAGAAGTTATAAGCAATGCAGCAGAGGAGCTGGCTCCTTATTGTAAATAAATTGTATGAAACTGTGAAGAGATATCGGATCCATAATCCTTATATTTTCCACATACTACAGAGGCAAATTGGACATTCCTCCTGATGTAATTGAGTTCTATGTCTCAAGGGAAATGAATAGAGTCCTCAGAAATTGAGCTGACTGGAGGTTTCCAGCAGCCTCTGGTCTATCCAGGTCAGACTCAGGAAGAACTGGGTACAATAGGGCCTGCTCCCCACTACTGTGTTCTCCACACACTCTCCTTGAAAATCCCTCATTCTCACCATGATCTGCTTCAGTTTTCTCAAAATTTCTTCAATCTGACTGTTTGGCTCCATCACCCTGAGAGCACACCTCATCATACTCTCATCACTGGTGTCTAGATTCTTCCACTCTCCTCCTCACTACCTTCTCTTCCTGTGAAGTTCCCCAAAGATCAACTGTCTCATCAGGTTAACGTTTGTTAAGATACAGCTGCACAGTGTTACCCATGCTGGCCTCATGCTCCTGGCCATGAGAGAACCTTCTGCTGGGACCACTGAGCCCAGCCTCACTAACCTCTAACTCAATGTCCTGCTCTTACCATGTTCCCACTCTGCTTGGGAAAACTGCATTCCTACATCCCCCTGAATAATTCCAACTCCCTATCCTGCATTTGAAGTCCTCATTCCTGGCCCCACAAGGTTATCCAACATCACATCCCAACACTCCTATACACCATCCTTCCTTGTCAGGCTGTCTCCTCCCTGACTCTCACTCTGCTTCTCTGTCTTCCAGCATTCAGGTCTTTGTCTACAGGTGCTGCTCTCTGCCTGTCATGTACTGTGTGTCCCCAAGTCTCAGTTCATCCATTATTAATCATCTGTCATTGAAGACACTCAGTAACATGCATGAGAGATCCTCTTGACCTGAAGGAGAAAGTATCTTAAACCAATATACCTGTTTGTGAAAGCAATGGTGAAACAGAGAAAAAAAGGAGATTAGACCCTGAAGGATTGAAAATGGCCACTGACACAAGAATCTCTTCATGGACTCTTGGCAACGTGGACAGTTTCTTCACAAAGGTCTTGTACAGCATGCTTTCTACCAGCCACTCTGTCGTTATAT
The DNA here is from genome assembly GCF_052094955.1 of Ictidomys tridecemlineatus. Taxonomy (NCBI): domain Eukaryota; kingdom Metazoa; phylum Chordata; class Mammalia; order Rodentia; family Sciuridae; genus Ictidomys; species Ictidomys tridecemlineatus. Next base: position 117,487,089 of record NC_135487.1, read on the forward strand.
AATTTTGGTGGGAAGGAGAACTCCTTTTATATGTCCAACCCCTGAAATCCTGGCCCATTCCTTTTCATGAAAACCTATTTAGTATCATTATATCAAATCAAATTTCCTCCCCTTCAGTCTACTACTTTCAGTTCCTTGAGGCTGGATCCCTCAATCATTGGGTACAATATTTATTTCCACTGTGTCTAAACCTCCAGCCCCTCCTACATATAGTATCTATTAGGAAAAGTGGCCAAATCTGTGAAGTCCCTTGGGAAAGTCTCACTTTCCCTCAAGGATATTACATTTAAACTACCTTGAACTCAGACTGAAGGTCTTTGGGGTAGTTTGGTCTCAAAGTGGCTGTTATTCAATGTAGACTCACTCTCTCTACCACTTCCGTGAATGACTACAGAGCTACTACTACCCTCTAGGTCATCTGCAATAAATATTTTAAATTGGGTTAGAATTTTGTCCTGTTTTCGGTTGCCTGCTTTTATCAGGGAGGAACCTTGCTGACATTTTTCAAGGCTCACAGTAGAAGATCCTCTGCAACTATTGGAGCCATTTATCAAACTCTAAAAGTATTGTTGCATGCCATTAGTGGGCAAGATGCAAAAGTCCTCAACAAAATATCAAGTTGTAGCTTAGATATATTCATGTTGTTTCTGCAGGGCTTTCTATGTACATAGATGATAGGTCCGAGCAGAGAGGTCAGCACCACTACTGTAGTTACAGCTGTGTCCTGTTCACAATATACACATTAGGGTCAGTGAACCCACACAAGATGAATATTAGTACAATTAGAATGCTCTTTTTCTTCATTTCAGATTCATGTATAAAGGTGAATATGTCCATCTCTATTTGGAGGGAATGGATGAGGCACTGCTCTTCCCAGGGACAAAGTATACTGATTAATAGCTCA